>NC_056731.1:1064198492-1064260992 GCF_019279795.1 Protopterus annectens | reverse complement strand
GAAGATGCAGATGTGGGAAAGATTGGTTAGGGCTACCTCTTTTAATGTGCAGGGGTAAAGAGTTCTACTTAAAGGTAAAGAACATTGAGGAAACTAATGAGTGAAGGAGTAGAGACAGCCCTTTAGCAGTAACTGAAATGAAGTCACATAGAAATGTCAGAAATTGATAGGTAAGAATATGTATAAGGGGATATGAAATGAAGGGGGGCAGCTTTGTTTAAGAGGAAAGAATAAACAGGAGAAGATGAAACTGAGGCAAAATGGGGAAGGCAGTAAATGGTCGAGAAATGGAAATTTAAAGGATATTTGCACAGTAATATATGGTTCTAATAAAAAAAAAAACAGTGAATTGCTTGATATGTTGCTGAGCTGCATCAACAGTATAAAAGATGCCAGTGAAAGAGTAATATTTGGGTGATTTTAATTTAGCCCTAAAGTAATATGCATATAGGTTGCATAGTAAGTTAGAATTTAATGTAGGATATCAGGAGCCCCTTAAGGGGAAAAACAAAAATATATATATATATGATTTCAAGGTATGAGAAGAGAAAAGTAAATAGGTTAAACTGAATATTAGTGAGTAGACAGATGAAGGAATATGGAATATAAGGACAAATGAGAGAAATAACTCATTGTTTATACTATTGTAAACCAAGATTCCTGGTGTATAAGCACTTGTATGTTCCAAAAGCTGTTTCAGACTGTTGTGTGATTAGTGAGGGATATTCATTGTGACCAGGAGGATTGGGTGGTATAAGACTAGAAGAATGATAATTTAAAAGCACATGTGTTTATACATGTTGCAGATGGAAGAATTTAATAGATGGGGTAAATTTTGATGTAAAAGCACCAATAAAATTATATAATGAAGAAAAGAGCTTTTAGTAATTCCATAATCTAATCTAATAATTCTTGTTTCCATTTCGTGAACTTCTGCTGTTTGATGCCTGTCTCTGTCAAACCATATTGTTTGTTCAAGCTGTAAATAACCTTAGAGATGGCCAGTTCTAGCATTTTCATGTACAGTGCAACAATGTTACAGTCTAGACTTTAACCAGACTCGGTATCATAAATGAATGTTATAAATTATTATAGATGTCATTGAAATCATCAGTTATATCCAAAATATTAATCTAGCATATTGTCAGAAACTATCAACCTGCCAGCTAAATTCAGTTCTACAATTAATTTGTTATACATGGATGCTGCTCTGCTATTGAAAATAAGATCACTGGAGCCTACACTTAAATTTTTCACTTTTTGTATTTAAATTATCTATTGTGTCATAACTAAAATATATTACTTTCAAACCAAGTACAGAAAATAGTGCAGCCACTTATAAATCAGCATAAAACAAAAAGCCGGAAGATGGAACCTTACACCAAAACTAAATAATTTATGAAAAAACAAGCCGAAAATAAGCACTTTCGTTTTGTCAAATACAAAACTTCATCAGACTAGTATACCTAGACATAATGAACATACCTCTCAACTGTACAGATTTTCACAGAATGTTGAGATTATTGTCTCATATTTTGGTCTGTTTTTCATAAATTTGTGTTTTTCTGGCAAATTAGTGGTAAGTCATTAAAGACTGAAGATAGAAAAATGATAACAAACATTTGAATTTTAGACTTCATACACTTTGAAAATTAATGCTAATGCAAAACCTGTTATTCTATCAATTTTCTAAGTTTGTAAGAGCAATATTTGAAAAATTCCCCTTTTTAGGCCTTTGTCCCACTTTTATTCATGACTTTTTCCAGATTTCTTGCTCTAAGAGGTTGAGAGGTATCGTAATGAAATACTTAAAACATTGCTTGATCATGTAATGCAAAAAAGCTGGCAAATTTAAAGAAACACTACCATTTTTACATAAATATAAAAATAATAGCATACTGATCGGTAAAACAGTACTTAACCCAGCCATATAAAAAGCATCAATCCACCAAATACATACAATTATATAAAATAAAACAATAAATATAATAAATCACTAATTATACGACTGGCTATTAATATTAAAAAACAAGCATGCTGATTGGCCAGCCCGCCAGCGTGCACATTGTAAATCCGAGAATATACCAACAGGAAAAGGTCCGGTCAGCTGGACGTTAGTATATCTCGCAATTTTTTTCACTTTTCTTTTTTTAAAACAAACAACAAAAGAAAACAGAAGACCTGAAATGAAGAGAGAGGCGGTGCAGATAAAAATAAAAGGATAATCAGGTAAGTTCTGCAAAACTACAGAAATTTAGCCTGATTATCCTTTTATTTTGTCTATCCTGGCTCTCCCTTGCTCATTAAAAGTCTCCCAGTTTCTTTTTTTATTTTTTTTTGTTATCAAAAAAAAAAAAAAAAAAAGGCACTAGAGATCTTCCTTTCTCTGTTTCTACCTTTGCACAGCACTGATGTACAGCTTAAGCATGGGAATACAAGTAGTCCCATATGCATGCGTAGTACATCAGAAAAAAAACAAGGATACCATAAAACTGTGGAAGGGCAGCACAGACGCATTATACAAATACATTATTTAAGAAAAGTGAGTATTTTCTTAAATAATGTCATTGTATAATAGCAATAACCAACTCCATGGTTGTGGTATATTGAAATTTGCCCACGGTTGGCTTTATTTAATCACGCGGGCTTCAGCCTTATGATTAAACCACACCAACCATGGATAAATCTTTAAAATACCACACCGCGTCTTTGATTATTTCCTAATTTATCAATGCAGAAAACCAAAAAAAAATAAAAAATCCTAGAGCAATACAAAAATGTCTATAAAAATAAATATATTTAAAAATATATGCATATATATATATATATATATATATATATATATATATATATGTGTGTGTGTGTGTGTGTGTGTGTGTGTGTGTGTGTGTGTGTGTGTGTGTGTGTGTGTGTGTGTTTGTGTGTGTGTGTGTATAAAATCCACAAGTCATACGTGGTGCACGTACCACTATGTGCAAGAATTCAAAGTGCAACACAAACAACAAAAAGATGCATCTCGTACTAATAGAAATATCTCTAAAGTCTGTTGTAGTGAAGCATAATGCAAAGAGAATTCATTCCCATTATAAATAGTCTCAAAATGCTAACTGTTATCAAACAGAAAAGTAACCAGAACCTTCCTTTTAAACTTCCCAATAAATGGAAACAATCTTCAGAGTACTTACTGTTTTCAAGCAGTTAATTCCGCATACAATAACGTATCCAGAAGATTCCTTTTAAATTTCCAGTAGATGCAAACAGTCTTCAGAGTATTTCATGTTTTCAAACAGTTACTTCAGCATGAAATAATGTATCCAGAAGCTCAATTTTAATTTCACCAGTGCAAAAAATACATTAAAATGACATCCTTAAACCAAATGCTTACATTTTAGACCAGCAGTCATCAAACAGGCATCAGACAAACTTCAAAAGAACACTATTCAGTGCTGCTGAAGAGAGAAACAAAACAGCAGACTGGTTTTACCTCCTTGGCCTCATCAGTGCTGCACTGGCAAATTTAAAATGAAGCTTCTGGATACATTATTTTATGCTGAATTAACTGCTAGAAAACAGTAAGTACTCTGAAGACTGTTTGCATTTATTGGGAAGTTTAAAAGGAAGTTTCTGGCTACTTTTCTGTTTGATAACAGTTAGCATTTTGAGACTATAATGGGAATGGACTGTCTTTGCATTACGCTGCACTATAAGGGACTTTAGAGATATTTACACTAGTGCTGAATACATCTTTTTGTTGTTTGTATATATATATATATATATATATATATATATATATATATATATATATATATATACAGTTATAAAAAGTATTTAATGTACACTAGAAGACAGTCTTGTATGATATGTATGCATATATAAATATACACCCATGAAATTAATAAAAACCTTTTCAGAGCTTTTAATTTCAAAATGGGGGCTATCAATACATGGTCATAAAGACCTGGCCATCTGTATGAATTCAAACAAATCTGCCAAAATAATTCTCTTCTTTCTAGCAAAATTCGCGAGGGTCCCCCTCTTGGATTAGGTAACACCTTCCCCAATACAAAAACATCTGAAAAGATGTTGATAACCAAAACTAATAATATCCCTTGCTAGCACATTAGTGTCCTTAATACGGCTATAATAGATGTGTTCATGTATCCATTCCCAGAGTCTTCACTCCATTTTCCCCATGTAAAAACATGGACAACAGCATTTTGCCAAATACACTAGCCATGTACTTTCACAATTACATTTATGCTTAGCAACAATATCTTTACCATAGATGGTGATCCAGGTTCCCCCCAAAATATATCGACAATAATTACATCGAGCACATTTTTTGAGTTCACCCCAGTTTGGTTAATTGGTGCACTTTTTATAATATATTTAATATTCAAACCAATTAAAAACTACCTTTGGTTTTGGGCCAATCTTCCCTCTAATGGCAATATCCACCATTAAGACATTTCAAGTTTTAAAAATTGAATTACACAATAGCCAACTATCAACCCTATATATTGTGATAATTGCGCTATTACCAAAGGATGCATTATGTTCAGATCTTACCAGGGGCTCAAAGTTCCAAAATCATTTCACACAGCAGAATTTCCCAGTTGTAACAAAGGGGCAAAATTCCTAATTTCTCTTTTGTGACTCACCTCCTCATAAGCTCCTTTATTAGCCCAGATGGATTGCCCCCTCATATTAAACACATTAGAAAGCCCCTCACATTCCTCAACAAAATCCGCATACCTGGTGTTCATACGTGTAGCCTGTATGAGCTGCCCTTTAATGGCAGCTCTTTTTGTGAAAGAGGATGGGAGCTATCAAAATGTAAAAAAGTATTAGAATAAGTGGATTTATGATAAATTTTGGAGATGACTGCATTGACAGACAAATCCTTAATAAACAAAACATCCACATACAAGACACTCAGATCATGCTTTGTATAGGTAAATCTAAGGAAATCTGTCATCATATTTATATACTCAATGAATTAGGGAACAACAACTTTGTTGCCCTTCCATAAAATAGAAATGTTAACCAGGTAGGGTAAGTAAAGCTTAAAATTAAACCAAAGTGGACTATTAAAACAAATTGGAATATCCACTCAAACATGACAATATTAGCGAATAAGGAGCCAAAGGGGAACCCCATGGCCACCCACTCCCTTTGTAAATAAATTGCACCATCAAGTAAAATAAAATGATTCTGGAGCACAATTTCTAAAAGGTCCACTCAACTTACTAATTTTAACCCCCTTCTAAAAAGATATTCAGAAAACCAGGACACCTAACCTGGTTTGCAACCACTAAATAAACGTCCTGGACATCAGTTGTTAAAAAAGTGTCATAACTATCAAAACTCTGTTGTTTACTTTCTCCAAAAAGTGCCACAAGTCACTGCAAATTATGTGTTTCATCCACTACAAGTTGTTTTAGGTTAGTGTCCAGGAATTTGGCAAATGCACCTGTAATTGAATTCCATCTCTCCACTATGGGATGTAATGGAAGATTGAGAATATACTTATGGATCTTTGAAATGTCAACGATGACAGGTATCGGGGAAATATATATTTATATAATTAAATTCATCAAATGAAATTCTCCCTTCAGTAAATAAATCCTTGAGTTGAATCCTGATTTTGTGATACGCTATATTTAGTTGATTCCTACTAGTTTCCTCATAAATATTTGTGTTTAAGAATAGAAACATACATTGTCTATAGTCATCACAATCCATGATCAACAGACCTCCTTCCTTGTCTGGAGACCATCTTCCCTTTAATAAATGTCAAAAGCTGAATTTCCAGTGCTTTTTTAAATTTGCCGGCTTTTTTGCATCACATGGTCATATGTGTGTGTGTGTGTGTGTGTGTGTGTGTGTGTGTGTGTGTGTGTGTGTGTGTGTGTGTGTGTAATTTTGAATGGGATACTAAAGAGAAGATGTGAAAGGTCAGGAAGATATGGACTACTGCTTGAAAAATGCTATCCAGCAATATATATATATATATATATATATATATATATATATATATATATATACATGTATATATATATATATATATATATATATATATATATATATATATATATATATATATATATATATATATTTAAAATTTACATTAATGCTTAATGGTGCAAATGCTTTCACTAAGATATATAACCACTTATTTATAAATGCTGTTGAAAAGCTGTTTGATAGTAGTGATCATGCATATTTTGATAGGAATTTCACAGCCACACAATTTTGTTCACTATCTGATTAAATGTATTGATGTAATTTTTAGAAAACTAGTGAGAGGTGGACAGATAGTTACAATTTCTGTTGAAAAATATGTAGAAATGGTGAATTTCATAAACACATACTTCAAGCCCAACTTCACACAGTTGAAATATTACTATGTCAACCCGTATAGCATCATCACCAAATGCATAATAGCATTGCAATCATTTATCATTACACTGCCATTTTATGCTACTGCCAACAGAGTTGTATGTTCCCCTACCAATTTTATATATTTATACAACCCTTTTCATTCATGAGTGACAGTCACAAATGCAACAGTAAAACAGCATATATCCTGACAGCACAATACATTAGTGACAATGCAAAATGCCAGACTACACTCCCTTCAAATTATGCACTAATATCCCATGTGGCTAGCATAAGCTACAAATGGAAAAACATTGCAAACATTTTCTCTTTCATATTACCATCAGTAGTTATTTCCCATGCACTTTTAGTGCTACTGTCTTGAATTCTCGTTTATAAATGACACTCATGTCATCATTAACATGAATCAACTGCATCTATCCTGATCAATAAAAGACACAATTCTCCTAGTAATGTGTTCTATAAATTCACTGTGAACAGTTTTTCAATAATTTATAACTTTGTTGCTATTTTTATCTTACTTGATCAAGTTTTGCACTTTTTCAAAACATTTGCCACCTATTTCAAATGATTGCAAATAAAAATGTTGGTATTAAACTTATTCACATAAATTCAGGTTTATTTCTATGTATTGTATGCAGATTAGTGTGGGGTCCACTTATCTCTTTGAATAACAGTAAGAGATGAGTGCTTATGTCAAGAGCTTCAGAGAACTAGACCTTAGGAAGCTGTGAACAAGCTGTGCTGACCAGGACAGAGCCAAGCTGACCTAAGGATTGTGGAAACAAGCTAATTATACAATGACCCCCCCATCAATATTCCAAAAAGTGCATGCTGATTGGTCAGCGTACCCATTGTAAATCAGACTTATACTAATGGAAAACGGTCCAGTCGCCCAGACTTTTTCCATTAGTATGTCTTTTTTTTTTTTTTTGAGACAGCAACAGAGAACGGGAGAGCTTCGTTGCTGTAATCTCACTACGTTAAACCAGTTTAACATAGCGAGATAACTTAAAAAAAGCAACGGAGATCTTCCTTTCTCGATTGCTTTTTTTAAAGCTATCTCGCTATGTTAAACTATTTTAACATAGCGAGACACTTTTAAAAAGCAACAGAGATCTTCCTTTCTCCATTGCTTCTACACACAGCTCTGATGTACTGTGTAAGCATACGCATGCGCAGTTCATCAGAACTGCTGCAGAATACCGGACAGCTGCGGAAGGGCAGCACGGAGCATTATACAATGCCATTATTTAAGAAAAGTAAGTATTTTTTTTTCTTAAATAATGTCATTGTATAATAGCAATAACCCACTTCTGGGTCTGGGTAATGTTGGATTTACCCACAATTGTATTTGTTTGGCCACTCTGGCTTCGTCCTCATGACCAAACCACACCAACTGTTGGTAAATCCAGCATTACCCATACCCAGGCATGGGTTATAGCTTATATACATTTCAAATTTCACTTTAGAAAATGGGAAGTGAGGTCCACAACATTTTCACTAGATAATCATGAAGCCTATTCCATGCCCATCCTGCATCCTGTAACGCACTTTTATTAACTACAAATACTCAGTACTTTCTGGTAGAGCAATATTAACTAAAGCAGGAATACTTATTTATAAAATGAAGTGAAAGAAAACAAATAACATCATATGCTGGTGCATTTCTTAGCCATGCTGACAAAAATAAATAATGCATGACTTTAGAGTCAATGGCACAAATACAGACTACAATACTACACACAAGCAAAATCAGATATAAACAAATGAAGATGGAATGATTTAATAAATTAATTTCATTTGCCATATCAAAAAAAAGTAAAACTATTCATTAAAAATGTCTATATATATATATATATATATATATATATATATATATATATATATATGGGTCCATATGACTACATCGACAAGTCATAACATCGACATGCAGTACACCGACACAAAATCACCGACAGATTAAATAACCGAAATCCCACTTCACCGACATTCAGAAGTTCGACAACCCGACAGCGGAAAGACCGACTAGGGTAATGTGTGATCGCGATCCGGTAAGTGTGCGACAGTGACGGAGGTAGGAGTGGTCAGGTAAGTGAGTTAGGGTTAGGGTGCAGGTAGGTGAAGTGTGCATTAGTGTCGGAGCTTGTGCTAGGGGTGGGTAAGTGAGTTAGGGTTAGGGTGCAGGTAGGTGAAGTGTGCGTTAGTGTCGGAGCTTGGGCTAGGGGTGGGTAAGTGAGTTAGGGTTAGGGTGCAGGTAGGTGAAGTGTGCGATAGTGTCGGACCTTAGGGTTAGGGTTTGGGTCAGGGCTAGTGTGTATGCTATGTAGTATAGTGTGTTGAAGTAGACCTGGTTTAGTACATGTAGGAGTTTTGTGCAGTGGTTAGGGGCATTTACTTAGTGACTGCTTCGTTGTCGAACTTGTGAATGTCGGTGAAGTGGGATTTCGGTTATTTAATCTGTCGGTGATTTAGGTGTCGAGTACTGAATGTCGATGTTATGACTTGTCGATGTAGTGATATGGACCCATATATATATATATATATATATATATATATCTATATATATATATATATATATATATATATATATATATATATATATATCGCTTGTTGACTAGGTAAGTCCCACTAGGGTAGTAACCTCTTTTCAGTGGAGAACCAAGGTGGTATTTATACCAAGTGGTATTTATACCAACTACTTCACAGGCAGGGACTAATGGTGGAGGTGTCTCTATTTGCATCAGAAAGAAATATACTTGGGGCGTGGCCAAGGATGAACTCAGGATAGCAGCAGATTTCTTCAGCTCCACCAATTTCATTACACTGACAGGAATTAATTACTTAAAAAAATAATTCTTGAAGTAATTTTCTTTCTAAATATGTTTGTTTTATATAGTTCTTGAACTATATCTAAAAAAGAAAGGAAATGTTAACAATATTCCTGTCAGAAATCACTTTGGAAATTTTCCTGTCAGTTTATCAGTCTGAAATGAGTTCCAGTAAGACAAATTCTCAAGACTCCAGCATCAAGAAAGAACTTCAGTCTCTGATAACTATAATCCAGCAACTTACTGCTAAGATGGATAAAATGGATACTAAAATAGATACCTTCATAGTAAAAACTACAAAACAAATAGACTTGTTACATATAGACCTGCAACAACAGAAGATCCAGATGACAGGCATAGAAGAAGCTGTGAATGCCATGGAAAATAGAATCCAAGAAGAGGAAATCAACATTGAGTTTCTGCTGAAACAAAATACACATTTACAAACAAAGCTGGATGACCTGGAAAATAGATCTAGGCGCGATAACATTAGGATTTTTGGACTGCCAGAAAATATTGAAGGTAACAATATTACTTCTTTTTTAACAACATGGCTCCCTAAAACTTTAGACTTACCAGAAGCATTCTCTTTTGGTATCGAAAGAGCACATAGATCTATAGCTAATACTAACTCTAACAAAAACTATCCTAGATCAGTTATAGTTAGATTTCTAGCATCTTTTGATAAAGAGATGGTTCTTAAATCTGCTTGGGCTAAAGCTCCTGTTAAGATTAATGAGACAACTGTGCATTTTGACAATGACTATTCTTCCATGGTAATAGCTAAAAGAAAAGTTTTTCTGCCACTAATAAGGGAGCTTAAAAAAGCACAGTTTAAAACATACCTTCTGTTTCCTGCCAAGCTAAAAATCTTCCTTCCTGATGGTCCTAAAATTTTTGATGACTTAGACTCTGCTTTACTGTTTATAAAAAAAAATAAGATTTTGGATAAAATAGAGGAAATGGAATGGGCTAGTCCTTCATTAAAGTGACTGGCAACTGAAACTTCGTGGAAGACTTCAGAGAAGAAGAAGAGACTAAAAAACAAATGATTTGTTCTATGTTTTTTTTTCTTTTTTTTCTCTCATCATTTTACTTCATTATTAATCTTTTTAAATATAGTTCCTGCATTTCCAGAAAGCCACAAATATTCTGAAAAAGATTTAATCAAAGTTATTCTCTGTGTGCAAAGAAATGTTTTGTTTCATAACCAGTCAAAATATCTGAGGAACTAATAACAAGCTATTATTCAATTTGTTTCTCTTTCTGGAAAAGAGAAGTAAGGTCAGTAATTTGATACATTTTTTTTCTCTTTTTTTTCTCCTTTTCTTCTTTTCTTTGTTTAAATAATGACATTCTATTTAGATTATGTAGTGGGTAAAGGGTGGGGGAGGACAGGGAGAGAAGAGTAATGAAAATATGATTAATAGAATAATAACATATTTATTCCTTGTAAAAAGTTTATATGTTCTTCAAATGCTATTCCTAATTATACTTTCTTGATTATACTGCTTATGCTTGTTTGTAAATAATCTGTCATGCTTTAACTAATAATAATTAGAACTAAATAATAGTAAATAATATGTTTTATTTTTAACTCTATTAATATAAACAGTAAGTAATATTCCATTGTATATACTTCTTATAGCTTTCAATTACATTTTTTTTATTTCTGCCTTACACTCTTTTATTTTCTACTCTCTTTTTCTTTTCTTTATTCTTTCTCTTTATTTTTTTTTCATATTAATATATAGAAATGCTTTTGATCATATAGACACAGTAAATAATAAGATTTGCATAAAAATTGAGTTGGGACAAAAATATTGAGTTTTATTACTTATTAATAACTTTGGGCTTAATTTCACTTACATAGAGGGTGTAATAACCTATAAAATACATTGCGAAGGTTGTGTCATGTTTAGATGCATTTACACTGCTAAATGAATGTTTGTCACTAGTTTTTAATAAGTTTCCCGCCAAAATGTTAAGGGAGACAATCTCGGATGTGGGCTACCTCATGAACAGTGTCCTCGAGTTGTTTCAAAAGCTTCAACTCTCAGAATTCTCACAGAGAAGCTGAAAGCAGTCAATTTGACCTTTGACCCAAATATCACACTGACACATCGCAGATTCAGGAATAACACTCTACCAGGAAGTAGAACTGATGCAAATGCGACTATGTGAAGCAAAATGAACTCTTTAACATCTAAATGTGAGTTATTTTATATAATTACTTAAATATCTATGTTATAATTCATAAAATATGTCAGTTATAATGATTTTAAATGATGCAGTTTCTTGTAGTAAGTAAATGTCTTATTTTAGAAGGCATAGAAAATGAAACATTTATTCAAGTGTTTTTGAAAATCTACTTGACTGCAGCATACTAATCTGTGTTAAAAACTTATGTTCCAAACATATACATTACTATAACTCATTTAATTCATCTGAGTGACAAGCATAAATAACTTTATAACTCTATTCTGGAAGAAATTGTCATGTGATATATTTTAAAGCAGTAGTATAGACATACAAAATACAGATGGCTTTTTTACAATAATGCAAGTGTTTCTGAGAATTTGCATAACTATGCAGTATGATTTATAACAATTTCTATAAATATAATATTTTATTCTATTGACAATAATGAGTATGGGTAAAATGCTCATATACAAGCAATTCAAGGTTTTTTTTTGGAAGCTGTTGACTGCATTTACATGACAGAAAATAGATGCATCTTAATATTTGTAATGTCTGAACCATATTAGCCAAAGTTTTTGATTTAAATTAATGTTAGAACTTATTTTTACATACTTTGAATAAATTAATATGTAAATATGCCTTCCCTTTTTTTTTTCTCTCTCTCTTTCTTTCACTCTCTCCCCCTCTTTCACATCTTTTATTTCTCTCACTCCTCTTGGTTCCTAATATCAAGATTATTTGAATGCTATTTGAATACAAGTGTATTATAATACATAGATGTATATAGTAGTATGAATAGTTTAAAAAAAAAAAAAGTTTATTTTAGTTTATATGATGCTGTGTTACCAAATGTATAGTCTTGTCTTGCTAGATAATTGAATTGAAAGCTGTTAATTTAAGTTAAATATAACCAGTATTAAACTGATAAGGTGGTAGCTGAGGTACTGCTGCTTAGGGTAGGGGGATAACTTGAGTGGTAAATATTACTCTAAGTTGGAGTTTTTAACTCCAGGCTGGATGCAAGGTTTAATCCTTACATTATTTTCACTTGTTCATTGTTATATGTATATAGTTTTGACATCCACAATATATTTTGTACACTCATTGTCACTACAAACAAAATTGAATCCTATACAAAATCCCATAAGAGATTCAATAAATACAGCTATATTTAAATGTACACCTAAAGGAGGAGATGTAACATTACTTATGTTATTTGTTATTTTGATCATAAGATTCTTAAGTTTTAAAAATGCCAAATGACATCTTTAAAAGGAATTTCTTTAAACATTAATGGATTGAATAATCCGTGTAAAAGGGCAAGCCTAATAAGATACATTAATTTACATAAGGCCAACTTAGTCTTCCTGCAAAAAACCCATCTCTTGAAAAAAGATATTGATAAACTAGCCACAAACAAATATACAGTATTGATTAGTTCAGAGCACACTCAGAAAAAAAGAGGAGTGGCTATTTTATGGAATAAAAGTATGTCCATTCCTAAAACCATTAAGTCTTATCAGGATGACAAAGGAATGTTTTGTATGGTTACAATACAAATTAATGGGAAGACTTACACTTCAATTAATGTATATTGGATACCTGGAATTGGTATTAATACAGTGAAACATCATCTTGATAAGATCATATCATTCTCTATAGGAGATATTATTTTAGCTGGTGACTTTAATTGTATACTACATGAAAGTGATACTACCACTATAGGAAAAAGAAGAATTACATCTAATGCAAAACATTTAAATGAATTTGCTAATTCGTATCATTTGAATGATATTAATAATCAGATAGATTCAAAATCATTACCATACACCTTTTTTTCTAACAGATACAAAACTTATTCAAAAATAGATAGGGTCTTTATTTCTAACCAGATGGTAACAGATTTAATTAATTCCAAAATCATTTCATGTCCTATATCTGATCATAATTCAATTGTTTTTGAATTCATGATAAAAAATACTCATAATGTTCAGATCAAAAGGATACCAGCATACTTAACTCAACTAAAAGACTATAAAGAATATATACTTTCATAAGTAAAACATTTTTTAGACATAAATAATACTCCTGAAGTCTCCATTGTCTATGTTTGGGATGCCTTAAAATCATATCTATATGGACAAAGTATCAGATGGTATAATAATAAAAGGAAATCTTGGGATAAGGAATTGTTAGATATTCAAAGTAAATTAGACTCTTATAAACATAATAATAAAGAAAATATTATGGACAAGAAAGTTATTGAAGAAATAAACAAACTAAATGAGAAATACAAATAAATTTTAACTCATAAAGTTAAAATAACTTTAGAGAAATACAAGTTTTTGTCTTATTCAATAAGCCCCAAATACTTACATAGACTTAAAAATAAAACAAAACGGTTGAATAAACAAAACCATATCAAAGAAATCTTTTCTCTATGGAAAAAGAAGAATGTTTTTAGTATACCAGAAATACTAGATGAATTTAGAAATCACTTTCACAAAATTAACCATAAAAACATTAACATGGAACCTAAAGATAAAATAAAGGAGTTTATAACCACAGACATGAATAAAAAGCTTAATAAACAACAGATTAAACTATTGGACAAAAGTATTTCATATACAGAGGTTATTACACAAATAAATAAGCTTAAATCAAACAAAGCACCAGGTAATGATGGTATTATACCAGAGATATATAAAATCATTTCTAAAAGTACATATTCATTAATACATAAGGTTTTTATTTTGGCCCAAACTGAGTTAATAACCCCCCCATCTTGGCAATATACATTTATTTCGCCAATTTTAAAACCTAATAAAGATCCAACTAGATGTACTTCATATCGGCCCATCTCATTACTTAATGTTGATTATAAAGTGTTTATGAGTATTTTTGCTGATAGATTAAAGACAATCATCCCCGGCATTATAGATATAGATCAGACAGGCTTCATTGTAAATAGAAATACTTTTGATAATATAAGAAGAACTTTAACATTAATTGATTTTGCAAACAGGAAAAAGAAAGATTTAACACTTATTAGTCTTGATATAAGTTCAGCATTTGATTCAGTAAGTTGGGACTATCTGTTTACCTTACTGAAGTGCACAAACTTCTCAGATGCATTTGTAAATCTAATTGAGCATTTATACAAAGGAACATTGGCTTATATTAAGGTAGGAACATATGTTTCACAAAAAATACCCATTTTAAAGGTACAAAACAAGGATGTCCACTTTCTCCACTATTATTCACTTTAGTAATGGAGCCTTGGGCTAATTTGATCAGAAACAGTACTGACATAGAGGGTTTTGAAATAGATGAAAATACAACATCCAAAATTCAACTTTTTGCAGATGATGCTCTAATTACATCAGCAGGATCTAATTCTTCTATGCAGTCTCTATTTGATAAAATGATGAATTTTAAAAGTATTTCTGGTTTAATATTCAATGAAGAAAAAACTAAAATACTACCTATATATACACGAAAAAATATTCTCATTAATGATTTTACTAAATATGTACCCAATTCAGGTCAGATAACTTATTTAGGTATAATACTATCTAAAGATATTAAATCTATTATATATAATAATTATAATACCTGTTTTCTTAATATACAAAATCTTTTTAATACCTGGAATAATATGTTTTTTACTATGGAGGAGAGACTTACAATTATTAAAATGATAATATTCCCCAAGATTTTATACTTAATACAATCAATAATACTTCCACCTACAAAAATAATTATCAAGAAACTGAATACACTAATGTTAAATTTCCTATGGGCACCTAATAGACCTAGGATTGCATTAAAGAAACATACTAATAGCTGGTCTCAAGGGGGTATTTCTTTTCCAGACTTTAATTTATATACTATATCTTCTATTGTAAAAGTTATTACTTTATTAATAGATCAGTCATATGTCACAAAATGGAAAGATTATTGGGAGCTAATTAGTATGCACTTCATGAAAATCTCCTTAACACATAAAATATGATTGTAAATAACTCCATGTTATGGTTACTAAAGGAATTTTCTACTTCACCTATTACACCTAAACATATGGTTTGTTACACATTAAATATTATTATTAGCTATCGTAACTTTATATTCATGCACCCTAAGTATAGGGAATGGAATTTTATTATATTCCCTATAATGTATACTCAGGGTATGTTTTTGTCATCTACTTCTGAAGGAACTCATTTAGCTATAGATAATGATCTAAAGTACTGGTATCAGTTGGTATCTGATAATAAAGTTAAAAATCTAGATTTCTTAAAACAAGAATTTGATCTAAGAGAAACTTGCTGGTTAGAGGTTCAGACCTTTAGACAACATCTCATTAATAAAATAGATTTAATGTCTATAACAGTTAAAGAATCTATTCCAACACTGATTGGTTACTTGATATTAAATTTACAACATAAAGTTTCTGATAAAGGTAAACTTTCATACATACATAAAATTATCAGACAAGAAACTTTTTACAGTGTAGATTCATACTGGAATTATTTCACTTCTATTAATGGGGACCCACCAAATCAACAAGATAAACAATATATATTGGAATCTGCCTATAGAACTACGTCTTCCATTGTCTGGAGACTTTATACATGGAAATTTTTACATAGATCTTTTTATACACCTTTGATGATGAATAAAATAAATAATAAAGATAATCTATGTAATAGATGTAATGTAGAAATTAATGCTGACTGGGCTCATATGTTTTATGACTGTATAAAATTGAAAGAATACTGGAAGTCAATTAATGAATTTTTGCAGGCTCTTTTTACAGATAATTTCATTATTTCTAAATCTCTTATATTATTCAACACACCTGTACCTCAAAGTGTTGAAAAGGTTAAGCTTCCCTTGTTATTGTCTATTCTAGCAGTGGCTAGGAAAATAATAACCAGAAATTGGATTTCAGATACACCTCCTTCGTTCAATGAATTTAAAAATGTTATGAATATAGTGTGCCATATGGAAATAAACACAATTAGGTCAAGAACAACTAGAAAAACATCTAATTATATTGTATGGGATAATTTACAAAATTTGTTAAAAAAATCCTAATTTCAATAGCATGGTATTTTAGTTTAATTAATTGATCTGATTGTAGTGGATGTCTTTGTAAATACTTTAGTTGTTTTGTTGAATGTTATAATCATATCTATTTTTAATTACTTGTATAAAATTGTTATGATGTTTCTCTTGTATGTTAAAACAATAAACCTGTTTTGAAAAAAAAAAAGAAAGAAATATACTTCAAGGTTGGTCAAATAGGACAATGCAATGGAGCTGATTCATGTCAATACACCAACCAGGGATGCAACCATACTGGATCTGGTCCTCACTAATATGGGAGAGTGCTGCACACCCCCTACTGTAATGCCTTCCCTGGTAAGTTTAGATCACAAAATGGTCTCCTTTGAAGTAAAAGTAAAACCTGGACCCCCAGCTAAACTGGGAATATTCAGAAATTATTCTAAGGCTAACCTCCTGCTATTAAGTGTGAACATGGCAACATTTCAAGCCCTTATTAACCCTGAGGACACTTCTGCCTATGCAGAACTGATCACAGAAACCCTGTACAAGAAGATTAATAGCTGTATAGAGGCAGCTGTACCCATCAGTAAGTAGTGTAGAACTAACTCAAAAAACAAGCCTCCCTGGTGGAATCACAAAATTAATTGGATGTATAACAGGACGAAAAAAAAAATCATGGCAAAAATTAGGAGGTATAGCACCCAGCAGGATAAACGCACTCTAATTAAACTAAACAAACAACTCAGAGGACAAATAAAGTCTAGTAAAGTCAAATTTGAGGTAACTTTGGCCTACTAGGCCAAGGGCAACCACAAAGAAATGTTTGGCTATGTCCACAACCTCAAAGGCAATACACAATTATGTGCAGATCTCATTGTAAATGGACTAATCTATACTGAGCCAGATGATATAGCAAACCTCCTGGCTGATAAATTCGGCTCCAGCTTTACTCCTCTCTCCACCTCAACATTCCCTCTTGAAATATCATCAAATATAACTCCTCCTACTATCACTAGAGAACAGGTCCTTAATGCTCTCCCTAAGACCAAGAATACTGCATCAATGGCCAAGACAATATCCCAGGATGCCTTCTAAATAGCATGAAACATGACCTATCAGGGCCTCTGGAATTACTATTTAACTGTAGCCACCAAAAAAGGCTTCATGCCTCATAAATGGAGAAAGGCAACAGTTATCCCTCTCCAGAAAGATGGGCCCTCTACAGACCCATAAGTCTCACTAGTCTTATATGTAAAGCCATGGAAAGAATTATCATGGATATGATCAATAGAAATATAGTAAACCTCCAGACACTGGACCCAACCCAGTTTAGTTTCGTAAAAGGCAGATCGTACCTACTCAACCTGTTTGACTTCTTTGAGAAGGTCACCAAAACAATGGATGAGTGCAAAATTTTTCACACTGCCTACCTTGACGTGGCCAAGGCATTTGACACAATACCCCACTCAGGCATTGTTGACAAACTCAAGAGGTTAGGTACAAACTTGTATGTCACCCAATGGATAGCCAACTGGCTCACAGATAGGACCCAGGAAGTTAGAGGGTGGGGAGTCCACCTCTACAAAGAGGCCAGCCACAAGTGGAGTCCCTCAGGGTTCAGTCCTTGGACTGCTCCTTTTTGGGATTTACTTCTCAGACGTCAAGGCCAATGTCTGTGGTCTCTGCCTGACTAAGTTTGCAGATGATTGCAAATTAGGTGCCGCCATTGAATCTCACACTGACACAAATGTTCTCCAGGAAGGACTGGCACAGACAAACAACTGGTATCACAGTCATGGACTAAACCTAAATGCCAAGAAATGCATAATAGTATCCTTTGGGAAGTCATCCATCCCTGGTAACTATCATATTGACAACACACCCCTTAGAGTTGACCCAGTAGTCAGGGACTTAGGGATACACATAAATAGTGATCTAGCCTTTGATCATCACGTGTCTACAGTGGTGAGGAAATCATTCTATGTAGCACAACTTATAAACAAAGGTATGGCATCTAAGTCCAAGGAAGTCATTGTTCCACTGTATTTGGCATTCATCAGGCCTATCATTGAGTACAATGCCCCCTTTGGTAATGTACCTTCAGTCATATCCAACAAATGGAACATCCACAGACGTTCCTTACTAAAAGAATACAGGGCATAAGTAATATGTGTTATGCAGAACACCTCAAGGCCCTATCCCTGTATTCTGTCTCCTATAGGCTTTTGAGGAGAAGATCTATGCCTGCCATACAGGGCATTGTCACACCCCACTCTGATTGACCTCCTGCATACCCACAAAACAAGCAATACCAGAATTACCCATTCTAATGACTTAATTAAACCTTGCCTGTGATATAAATAGGACCTGCTGGTGGGATAAGTATGTATCCCAGAGACTACTCTATCAATGGACCAGGCTCCTGATCCATGTAAAGCAAAGTTCCTCCCTAATCCAATTTGAGTGCAACTTGGATAATTGGATGGGAAACTGGAAATTCATCCGTGGTTTGGCACCTATGTTTCTGATGCAAACAGGGAACCTGTAAATGGTTCATCTCCCAGGCTTACATTTATCAAGGGTATCAGAACTCATCAGAGATTTGGGATGCATGGCTAGGCTTACAGAGGCCCTAGTGGTCATTAGCCTAGTAAAAACCTATGAATTTATGAACCTATTATGGGAAATTTGGCCAGGGTATTGAGGAAATTCTCCTCCTCTCATTTTTGGTGACAACAGGGATGCATTTTTTTCGAGCATTTCCTGCTTCCATTCCAGGCACAGTGGTAGTCCAGAGAAGTAGGTAGGCAGTACGGTTAAACCCATGAGTTGTAGCAGCAGTGTGTTAGACTGAAAATATTTAAATATGGAGCCAGCTGAGACTGGTGGGTAAAAGAGGGTGATGACAGGAGTTGAAGTGATGATTGCAGAGGGAAGTATGTCTTCCAGAGAAAATAGCACTGACAGTAAAGAATATGCAGCAGATAACAAAGGGAAGGCAGTTGAGCCTTACATGGATACAGAAGTACAGTTTCAACAGCACTTTTTGACAAGGACGAGCCAATGAGAGAGGAGTGTACTGTTACAACCCTCCAGTTAAGAGTATTGCAGGATGATATACTTAAAGGATTAATATACAAAAGTTATCCAGATAGTGGAAGAGATATATCATGGGGAGAGGTGATGGATATAATTCACTAAGAGGATTTAGAAATTAAGAAGAAGGAAGAATCAATAAACATAAAGAAAATATATGCAGAGATGGTAAGGAATAAAAAAATGAGAAACAGTAATGAAGGAGAGCATCTGAAGGTAAGAAAGAAAAAAACTTTTACAGTAATAATCTTCAGTAAGACAGAGGAAGGGATGGGCAAATACAACGGATGTGACAATGCTAATTCTCCTTTAAGTGTAAAATCAAAGGAAGTAATGGCATTTATTCAAATAAACAAAGAGATATGTTTTGAAATTATACTTGAAACGGGATTGGAATGGAGAAATTTCTGGTGGAGTATAAAAAGAAAAATGACTGCTATCCCTGGAATTCTGTTGGTTTGGAAGCATTTAATACAGACCAAGAAGATTCACATTCAATTCACAACTGATGTAGAAAAAGAGACTTTAAAGTGACATTTAATCAAAATATGAAAATATGACAGGATGTTATGGATGTCAATAAAGGTTATGATAATAGAGGTTTGTGGACTAGGGGGTGAGATTGTAATGCTGTTTAAAAAATGCAAAATTGTGCTATTGTGCATATACCAAGTGTTTAAGTGAAGGGAAAAAGGTATTGTAAAGTACTACGGTCAACCTAAGACATATTTCTTTTGTGGAAAGTCAGATCATTTAAAGTTAATTTGTGATTATAACAAAGAAAAATGTTATATTTGTAGTGTAACTGGACACATGCAAAAAATGTGAACTGAAATATTATAGCTGTAATAAAACAGGTAATTTATGGATGGATTGTAAAGAGAGACAAAAAGAAGAGAAAGAGGAAGTGCGTGATACACAGCAAGAAATGGTACACTGGGAGGACTCTGGAAAAAGTTACAAAAGAAAAAGGGAGAGAACAAATAAAGGTAAAAAAGTAAAAGAAAAATACAGGAATAGAAGAAGGATCGAAAATAAGTGAAGAAGATTTAAATTAAAGCTCAGTGAATGAAAAATAGAATTTTATATGTAAAGGAGCAAGTGAAATTAAAGGAAATTTGTAGGAAATAATACAATAGAAACAAGAAGAGGAAAATAATAACAGGAAAATATAGAAAATACAAATAATCCCTGGGATTCATGAAGCTTGCACCATGCGCTGGAGTAGCATCGGCAAACTAGCACCAAATATGGCTGCCGAGTGATTCAGGTAAGAGCTGTTTCCATGTTCACTACCAGTGTATGGCAGAGCTGCGTAGCTCGCGGTGCATGTATGCTAATTACCCCATGCACAGCAGTGTAGCATGCAAATGAAGGTATATAGCGATTCATTAAGTGGTGCAGGCATAGCGTAATCATGCAGAAATGTAAACCAAAAAAAAAAAATGGTTTATATTTTGTCAAACATAAAATCAGAGCCATGAAAGCAGATCAAACTTACATATTATAATGTTAATATATGCCATTGGCTAAATATATAGCCAATGGCATAAAACAACATGCACAACATATAAAAAAATAACATTTAATGTCATGGCCACACCAATGCAAAGTAAAACCGCAGTGCATCGGTGTGCAAACAGGATCATCAGGAAAATATATTTAGATGTCATAAAACTTCAATGTAAAGCAATTCATGATATCCCCATAATAGTCAATGGCACGCATGCTACACCACAACCATGGCGCAAGGGTTGCTAAGGGTCTGTGACAGTGTTCCATGTGGTAACTAGGAATTAGCAATCAATGCCATGCAAATGAGACAAGTAATACTGAATCGCAAATGCCCTGCCGGCATAAGGATGTACCACACGGTGTAGTGGTACAACACCGAGGAGTGGCCTGGAGGTAAACATGACATGAAGAGAGGCACGTGCCACCATAGCTGTAAGCACATTGGATCATTACTAATCTGTTTTGTGTGTTGCTAAGCAAAGCTGCAGGATAGGGGTGTGGAAGTAGCCATAGCTTTGCTTAGCTGAGAGCACACAATGTAACTGAAAGTTCATGTGAACATGGATGCAAATGCCCCGCCGGCATAAGGATGTACCACACGGTGTAGTGGTACAACACCGAGGAGTGGCCTGGAGGTAAACATGACATGAAGAGAGGGGCGTGCCACCGTAGCTGTAAGCACATTGGATCATTACTAATCTGTTTTGTGTGTTGCTAAGCAAAGCTGCAGGATAGGGGTGTGGAAGTAGCCATAGCTTTGCTTAGCTGAGAGCACACAATGTAACTGAAAGTTCATGTGAACATGGATGAAAATGCACACGAAACTTGGTAAATGGCTGTGCGTGGTGTGCACCACAGCTGAAACAGGAAGGATAAGGGAAGACAATAAGGAAATGCTGCAGCATAGTAATTGGAGTACAAATGAGTAATTAACACCTAGAAACTCACAGTGGGCCATAGACAACAGCTAACAAGGCTGCTAGCAGCTACCTGCAGAACAGGAAAGGGAAGGTGCCGTACAGCAAAGAAAAGAGAACTGTCACAGCAGAACAAAGCAAACTTGCAGTAGATCAGCTACATAACACATTTCCCAACACCATCCTGGGTTGTGAAAGCACAAAACAAGAAAGGCAGCAGCTGGATGCATGCCTGTCAATGGGAGGGGAATCGGGTTGAAAATAGAAGTAAAGGGCAATAGATGAATCACGGCAGACAAGCGTAAGTCAACACCAAAAGCCCCACAATACAGTACCTGGTGTAAAACCAATAATTAAGATACTCTGCAGCTGGAATAGCACAAACACACCCAATTACACCAGCATCATCCATTGCACAATAGTATAAGGTGTGAAAGCCCCACACACACACACACACACACTTGTGTATTCCTAGACACTCTGCACCATTGATGTATACAGACGGGGAACTTTTAATATGTGCATGTTAGGGGCCACCATAGCTTTGATTCACCAGCATGTGTTGGAGACTGACGGTGGTGTGGAGCATGATGCTGACAACCATCTCATTCACCAGAGGAGGCGAAGAGTGTTCAGACCCAGGGTATCCTACCAGGTGCTACATGATCTGGAGATAGTAGAGCGTTACAGGGTGGACAGGGACATCATACAGCAACTTGTTGAGCTGTGCCAGCCACACCTCAGAGCCAGAAGTAACAGAGGGAATCCCATCCCAGTGGACACGAAGGTATGTGTAAGCTTGAGAATACTAGCCACAGGTACCTTCCAAAGATGAACTGGGGATATCATGGGGATCTCACAGGCATCAGCATCCAGGGTACTCCACCAGTTCCTGGAAACCATGTTACCACATGCCAATGAGCACATATACTTCCCCCAAACGTAGGAGGAGTTGGCCAACAATATGTTTCTCTTCCACCGTGTGGCAGACTACCCGGAGGTCCTGGGTGCAATAGACTGCATGCACATACACATTAAGTCACCACCTGGTGAGCAGGGTAGGTGCTACATAAACCGCAAGGTATTCCCCTCCATCAACTGCCAGGTCATGTGCAATTCCCAGGGCATTATCATGGATGCGTGTGCTGGCAGCCCTGGAAGCTATCATGACTCTCACACCTGGCATGCCTCACAGCTGTATCAGGTATTTGCCAGGGGGGACATCCCATATGGCCATGTGGTGGGGGATGCTGTCTATGCACTGGAACCATGGATGATGACTCCCATCAGAAATGCACAAACAGCCACCCAAGGACACCAGAATGAGGTACACGCAGAAACCAGAATCATCATAGGGCATGTGTTTGGGATGCTGAAATCACGGTTCCATTGCTTGGACATATCTGGTGAAGCCGTGCAGTACTCTCCAGGAATGTGTGCCCATATCTTCACAGTATGTGCCATGCTACACAATATGATCCTGCGGAAACAGCTGCAGCAGGGACAGAATGGTGAAGGCCCTCACAGCCCACCACCATTGCCAAGGAGCCCACAGGCACATGGGGACTCAGACCACAAACACCCTGTGCTAGCCCCAGTAGGCAGACGGAGGTGTTCCCAGTATGCCCATGCCTTGGCAAAGAGGGAACGTATAGCACACACACTGACAGTGTAGGCACTCATGGACTGACACCCTTCTCCACCTGCACACACAGCAAACATGGATGGCACACACACACGACCACCTGTAAATTGTCATGTATAGGCGGTCTACTGTGTACATCCTACATAGGTAGCCCTCAACTATTGTACACACAACCGCCATTGGCACAAGGTAAGTTAATACCTGAACAGTAAATTAAGCTATCAGCATGTGTCCATACTGTATGTACAGGTTCATAGATACATAGGTAGGTACATGCCCAACTGCTGAGGCCACTCATAAGAATAGGCAAAACGTGTCTGCTGTCGCCACCCCATTGATTTATGAACTGTCCCTCTGTGGAGCACAGTCAATTGCGAGATCCCTGGGTTGTATCCACTGTTCACCACCCACTCTGCAAGGATTCCCCGGAGTGTTAGTGAGTGGTTTTGTATAATGTAATCAGGGATGTAGTTCCAAATAATGGGGAGTATCCCTGGCAGGAATTTTCACAGATGTGTACATGTTACATAGTATACCTTAAACACAGCTTGCATATATAGGTAGTTCTCCACAGAATAATAAACATGTGGAACACACAACCGCTGAAATATGCGTTAATCACCCTTGCACTACTAGTGCCTGCTCTGAGAGGTAAGATATCACTGCCAAGATTAGAAAATGCAACCATGTACACATTCATTACAATAACATACCACTAAGCTACCTGAGATGTGACAATGGCAGTTGTGTATACTGACAGGATAAAACACAAAAGGTATGAATGTGTTGAAATAGGACAAACTGGCATGTACCCTATGAAAGGTGATGTGTATATATATATATATATATATATATATATATATATATATATATAGAGAGAGAGAGAGAGAGAGAGAGAGAGAGAGATGTCGATATATGGGGATATACATATATATGTAGATATATAGATAGGTTAACAACATCTACATAACCATGGAGGTACATATAAATGGGATACCTACCACATACCGACTGCTTTACATACCGACGTGCGTAATCCCGAGGCTTAAGGTCCAAAAGAACACAGTACTGAAACTCCAGATGTGCAAGATTTAATCTCACAATGTTAATGGACAGTTAGTCAGTGCTTCTGGTGTTGCATTTCAGGTAGGTTACTGTATGTAACTGTGTTTCTTAGGGCTGTAGTTTGTGTAAGGGTGTGTTCTGTGTGTGGTGTGTGTTTTTGGGGGACTGTAATGTGTGGGTGTGGGTTAGCTTTGTGCATCTGTTTGCGTGACCTAGGAGGTAGAATATTAAAGTAGGGGGTGGTATGGGGGGGTGCAGACACCTACATGGGGAGTGTAGGGGGGCTTGGCCACCTGCTCATACGTAGTGTAGGATGGTTTATTTGGATGTGTTGGGTAGCAGTGTGTCCATGTGTGCGTGTGTGTGTGTTCCATGTTCGTGTTACTTTCGCGAGTTACTGTCAATGTCAGTAATGTGGGGTATGGGAGTCTGGTCCTGGTACTGTGTGCGTTGGAACTCTGTGGTTTCAGGATTCCATAGGTTTCCCGTATATAGTGGTTGAAGTATTCATATATGTGTATAACATGGACCATAGCAATCACACATTCCGCCACTACCAATCTTATGAACAAAGGATATGGAGAGTATATGCCTATACACTATTACAAATATGTGCTATGGACATGAGCCAATGATAGTGGTACCACCTGTCCCACTTTGCAAGGGACACTCCCTCTTTGGGCGGTTGTGTCCTGACCAAATATATTAAACGTGGCAAATGTCCTGGGATTGTAGGACATAATTATGTCCCATATGTACTGTAATAGTTGCATACAATAGTTATTTCTGTATCTAAAATACCTTCATGTTACAGGAAACAGGATAAGCAACTAAACTGCTACAAGAATAAGCTTATATTTAGGCAAGAAAGGAAAGTTCTATCCCTTGTACTGACCGTGGTTTTGTGTCGGCCTGTAAAATCAGATGTGTGTCCTGAAAAGGTCCCACTATGGCCATATGAAAAGGTGACAACCCTAGCCAAAGAGGGTCAGTCACCAACACAGCTACGATGACTGAAAATACCTATGACAGAAATACACAGCTATCATGTAGCAACATGTTATTACATTCGTATGTATTACCAAAAGGATTCAAGGACTAACATCACCTGCATGCTATACAGGAACCACATAACAGTGCCTTAATGAATCAGCCTGCAATTACCATTGTATTAGTCCACAAAAGGATAGGTGTTCAAATAGGGAAGGAATCCTCACGCACATAGCGATTATGTATAAAAGCAGTTCCTACACATTTGCATCTACTATGCACACCCACAAACATCACCCCACACCCATACATATTACAATACTAACTGTAATAATATCACAAATTATTCACTCACTGTATGACATCTGCAGAAGCCTTAACATACCTTGTCAGAGACACACTAACATGGCCTTATGTGAAATAGCTGCTCTTATATAATGGAACAGCTGCTAATTTAACAGGGTTTGTTTGCGCTAATCCCATTTCAGAGGGTTGTGCATACACCGGGATGTGTTAGCAATTAGTGAGTAACAGCACAGTATGCTGCACTTGTACACCAAATCAAGGATGTCTGGTGAGCACACTGTATACCACATAACAGTTCATGCATAGCCATATGGCCTTGAGCTGGCCAAACTTTCTTTACAGACTTAAACATCTGCAGAAGTATCAGGTACAAGCAAACCCTGCATAAGTAGCACTGTTCCAAAATATAACAGCTGTACTCACGTGTAGAACTAAATCATCTAACCATTACACACTGTCCACGGGAGTCATGAAGCTAATATATCTCTGTGTGTCTCCAGATAGCTGTTGAAATATATCACAAACAACACATCTAGGCCATCTCCCTTGAAAGTAAGGCAAACAGACAACGCCCAAAAGGAGTACTCAATTATACACCACTGTTGCCATGGTATCGGCTAATGGAGTAGTTGCACAGCTGATGAGCATCTGATTAACTACTTTGGAACAGCAATTGCTGGACAGGATACCACATGTTACTGATATGTAACTAGAAAAGGATGTGTTATCACACATTCAAACCATCTGTATATACCAGCAGAATGTTATAAAGAACATTGAAACACAAACTGAAAAGGACTGAATCAACAGTTAATGACAACTCGGGTTACTAATAAGGTATGTAGAACAGTCATTATGTCTGTGTATGTAGTATCTTTCTGTAGTATTTAAAGTGCACGCAATCCATATAGTGGAAACAGTTATCTTGTAGTGATGTATTGTTGACCATAGTAATGCTTCAAGTATTTGTGTGTACTGCTGTAGGTCACAAGGCAAACACCGCATACAGCACAAGGGATGCTATATAAGGGCTTTGAACAGAAATACTCCTCACCAGCCGATGTCAGTGGCAGGGCTGGTCCAACTAGTATGTGCTATAACAGGGGATAGTATATGTTGATATATTGTAACTGTAGGCATATGTATGGGTGTATTACAGAGAATAACATGTGGAAGGTTGGGTCACTGTGCAAATATGATTTGCATTGTGGGATATTGTGAAAATAACTGTGTAATGTACAGTATTATAGGCAGATATGTATTACAAGCTACATAGCATTACTGTAATGTTAGGCAAACATTAGTTATGTCAATTGGCATTTACAATACACAATAACAGGATAGATATGTATTTTAGTCAGCTGACAGTTTATCAGCATGATAGCAAAGTAAAATGGAAGAGCTATTTAACTATCCATGCACATAAGACATGTAATATGTGCAAAGGTAGGTACTAGGCTGTCTTACCAAGGGTATTTATAAGCCTAGCTAGAGTGTGGTGGCTTTTGCCACACCCATAGGTTGGTTCTCTGTGCCTCTGAACGGCAGAGCCATTAGTTCCCTGTGCTTCTGTCCAGCAGAGCCACTGCAGTGATCCGCGGGGTACATGTCTGTCTCCCATCCACATGTCAAGGTTTCCCTTGAAGAGTGCTAGTGAGGGGTCTGCCTGATGTACATTGGAATCATGTTCCAAAGCATGGGGAGTATCCAGGTCAGGAATCTATCCATCCAGCACATCCTACTCATCGTTGTGGTTAGGTGTATATCCCTAGATCATGTGGCTCTCAAGGGCCTCTGTTTAGGTTGAGTATATCCAGCAATACAGGGTTGGACATGGGCCTTATATGTAAAGCAGAGATCACCTGTGAGTATGCGGTATGCAACTGAGTACAGCTAGAGTTCTTAGGTTGGGCTACATTGGTCATCTGTTTGAGGTCGGTAATTCTCTTGGTATGGTACTGTTGTGGTCTTCCAAGCTGTTGCAGTTGTCTTGTAAGGTATATCCCAAATGGGGAGCTGTATCCTTTAATGGGTCTAATATGTCATGAGTAGAGTAACAATGGCCCCTCTGATCTGGATGCGAACCCATTAGAGATTAGTGGGGCCATGTAGAAGGATATTCTAACCACATAGTCATTATGAGTATTGAAGGAGAGATTGCTATCTACTGGGGTTCCCGGATCCCTTATTACCTTTTCTGTATGTAAGGGACTAGCACCTATGTGGTAGTCCGTGGGTAATTAGTTATATCCAAAGGGGATGACTATGCACTTTTAGGCATTTAGCTTGACGCCATGATATTAACAACATGTATTCATCTCAGTGCGACTCTTCCAGAGGGTGTCTGTAACAGCTGGGGTAACAATTTTGTCCCTTAGTTTGCAGTCGTCTTCAAACCTTTTCAGCCAAAGCCCTCCTGTGCTTGTCTGTACATCAGAGAAGTATATACCGAACATGAGGGGTCCTAGGACTGAGCCCTGGGGGATGCCACTTGTAACTGTTATATAGTCAGACCTAGGGTATACAACTCCCACTGTGTGGATTCTGTCTGTGAGCCACTTTGCAAACTATCACATGACGTAGGGGTTAATGTTCAGGTGGATGGGTATGTTGATAATACCAGAAGGAGGAATGGTGTTGAAAGCCTATGAGAGATCTAGGTAGGCTGTGTGGTCCTCCTTACCCTCAACTAATGCCTTGGTAACTGTCTCTAAGAAGTCCAACAGGTTTAGGAGGCATGGTCTGCCCTTAACAATGCCAAACAGGGAGTGGTCAAAGGTTTGGAGGTACCCAATATCTCTGTGACTGCAATCCATGATGTGCGCCATACCCTTGCAGACCAGGCTAGTCAGGCCTATAGGGAAATAGATCCCATGGTCTGTTGTGGTGCCACCTTTGTGGAGTGGGATAACTGTTGCTGTGGACCATTCAGGGGGCACTATGCCCGATGTGAGGCTATTATTGAACATGGTGCATAGGTGGGGAGACAGTTCGTTTTGAAGTTCATGTAAAATGCAGCCTGGGATGTTGTCTGGTCCCATGGATGCTGTGATATTGCCTTTAGAGTGTGCAGCTTTGAGAGGGCTCTGCCAGGATGTTGCCAATATCAATTGTTTCTGTAATGTTCATGCCTTTGTGCTGTAACTCAGAGCAGATCTGGTTGTTGACATCTAGATATGTGACATAGCTATAGAATACTTTGTGGTTGTTGTTGGTATTAGATGTGTTTTAGTTTTCGTAGCTCGCTTTGAAGGATCATATAAGGGATCTCACCTTCTTACTGAGGCTGGCCAGGGAGCTCCTCCATGCATGGGATTGTACTCTCGTTTGCAACAGTGTCTTCCCCCTGTAGTACATTTTGTTTATGGCAGGGAACCACCAGATTGGTTTCATTAATTAGGAGTATAGGGTCTTGGTTCTGTTTGGGATAGCACAAGCCATGCACTCGTGTAAGTGCTTATAGAGTGCATTTGTGTAGGATTCAGCAGTTGTAACAGTACTGTCCATCTGCATGTGTGTCATGACGTCCACCACGTCTGTCTTAAGAAGCATGTAGTTGGCCTTGTAGACATATTATACTGTGGTTCCCTTAATGGGGGGTGGGTGCGGGATGTGGATATCAACAGTGTTCAGCACATGGTCTGATCGGACCAACGAGGAGTTGGCTTCACGTGTGGAGCACCAGTCTCTCATGTTGGTAATGCTTAGGTCTAGGATATTGTTGCCCCTGGTGGGTGTGTGGAAATGTTGAGTCAGGGCATTGGTGTTTATGAATTCCAGAAACCGTTGAGCTAATGTGTTGGTACATGAGTAGTCTTCCCAGTTAATGGAGGGGTAGATTCAGTGAGACTTATGTGATGAGTGTGGTGCTATGTGAATGTGTACCTTCTCCACATGACAGTCATGGTCAGGCTTGGTTGGAGAGATTTTTACCTCCAGTTTGGCTAGTGCATCTCCCACAGGTTGTAATGTTGGGTGGTAGGCAGAGAGACTTGTCTGTGTACATGACGCAATGTGTACATTGCCTCAAGATGTCCAGATTCATCAGATAGACAGGTGACAACACTGGCAGGTGACTCTTGGACATGCCTGAATGTAGAACTGCATTCACCTAGATAAGTGAGGAAAGTGAGTACAAGAGCTAATTTACTCTAAGCGTGTGAGAAAATTATGTACAAAACATGTTCGGTAATAAGGAATATTGAGTGCTATAGTAATTATTAGCTTACGCAGTACTTACAAGGCCTGGACAAGTGCTTAGCATGAATAAGCAATCCAGATAGGGTCTTGGATAACATAAACACATGGCTCCCTCCCCCCAACAGGTACACAAGCATATATCCATGTACACCACAGGGCCCCTGTAGCCACAACTATGCAGGTACAAGCTGCACTCAGGCTGCATGGGACCTGTCCACATCACAGGTTGTATCATACACATATGGCAAAACAAGATGCTCTCCATGTACACATCATGTAAAACATAGCTCCATGTCAGGTTGTGTACACACTGAATGGTGCACACCAACAGGTATCACAACCCACAAAGGGGGAGACACCACTGATAATGGGAAGTACTTTACTACTACCCTGCTGAGTCTAGTCTGGAAGACCATGAACCTTAATCAATTAAGTGATGTCAGCATTACAGATGTAGATGACAGTATGGATGATGTCACACTGCATATCATAACCTTGCCAGGTCATAGGATATCATCACCCATACTGTGTACCACCTACACTCAGTACACTAGATGTACATTCCTATGTCACAGGGGTGATTTGCAACAGGACTGCTGGCAGAACCAACACTACAGAAGGTGTCTGAATAATACATGATCATCACACCAGTGGCAGCTGCAGTATGTCAGGGTTAATGCATTTTATTCCCCCTCATTGTAGTCCATTTGCCTATTGAAGTATAAGAATGACTATGACCTAGGAGCAATAGCTGACTCAGGAGTGTTGTGGACAAGGTGCGTGTGACATATGGCCACAATCTGACAGCTACATATTCCATTGTCACCGCTATGTTACTAACCCTGTACCCATGAACTACCACCTAGGCAGCGGTCAACATAATGGACACTTGTGTGTGAGGGATGCAGCTGGGCAGTTGTCTATCCTGTGATAGCTACATCATCACACCTGTCAAGTAGTCATATGTGCCAACCCTAATAATGATAGGGTGCCATTCATGAATATAGAGATCATTGTCCAGCCATACACAACACTCAAGTGACCCATATCAGATCACATATTTCCTTTAAGGGGTATTGTCCATGTTCAGATGGCCTACACCAGCCTTCCCATTCCCCATCTCTACTATGTAGCATGATGCATACCCTGAATAAATCCATGAACAACCCAGTGTTGTTGGACATGCTACACATACTCATCCTGATCTCGAACACATACTTCATGGACATCCACCTTCCACATGCTGGACAGATCCTTGTCCCATACACTTGACATAGTCCTGCCATACTATGCATTCCTGTCCGTCAAAGCTGCACATCGCTCCCCTCTCAGATATGGTGTGATGACCGCATGGTAATGCATGGTATATGTATCATTAACCCTGTGGATCAGTAATGTGGCACTGCTCCACCTGGCCTAACAGTCCTGCCTGTTGGCTACTGCCAGGTAATCTTTCATCCTAGATTCATACATGGCCCATGGCATATAGCCCACTAGTTGACTTTAACTGTACATGCTATAGTTGATATCCAACTCTGCAAATACCATCTGGCTAGCCAGTGTCCCATGTGTATCACATGTGCAACACAGGTGATACATGGCAGGATGTTGAATTGCTGAACAGTGCCATGTAGATGTAAATGGCAGAACACATACATGTAAAACCTTATGTGAGCATGTCTGCAGGGTCACAGGTCATGTATGTTTAGGCAGTGTAAGTCCTTATATGTGACATATACACAGCATCAAGGTTGACTGCATTAATGTGGACACATCCAGCCATGTACTGATAGGTAGGAACACCAGTACAGGCAAATAGACATGCCCACATCAAGGCAGCGACAACATGGAGTATGAGCAATGTAATCAGGTGACACACACACACACATATGGTGATAATATCCACTCAACATTGAGTGTCACATGTGTGTGACACAAACACGTCAGTGTCATGTAGATTTGCAAATACAACTATTTAAACTTAGTTAATGCGATACACATGTATGTTCAGCTGTAGCTCTGTATGTCTCTGTGAGTTACTGTGACCTGTCTCCATCATTATGTCTTCCAGGTATGCTGCGTGCAAGGCTAGCCTCTTTTACCCGCTTGGAGGATGAGGCCCTCATCCCATAACTACTTGACAATCATGATATCCGGTTCAGCCATGTGCCACAGAATGCACAGCAGCGGGATGCCCTGTGGATGAAACTTCGCAGGAGGGTTAATGATGTGGGTGGCCACAACGGCACATACCAGTAGGTGCACAGACACTGTACAGACCTCATTAGGTGGGCAAAACAGTGTGCGAAACAATCGCCAGGGAACAAGGTGCAACCAGTGGTGGACCACCAACCCAGCCCCCACTCACACGTACCGAGGAGCTACTGGCCAAGCTGGGGACACCTGCAGAACCACATCCACTACCCTTAGTCAATATTGTGGAGGTGGGTGTCTCTACACCACTGAGCTTGGAGTTGCCTGGTATGTCAGTACTGAACCTATAACAACTATATTCCATATAGTTGTATGTGTCCCTGTACAATATGTAATGTAACATCATATGCAAGGCATGTATACACGCATGCCGCATACTATATTATGCTACTCTGTGTATGCACACATGTGCATACACCATAGTATAGTCTAATGTACTGGTGTATGTGTTATGCACATTGCACCCTGTAGCTTTTATACAGGGGTGGATTATGCTCATACTGCTGTTACTCCAATTTAGGTACCTCTTGTGTTCCACTGTGACAGCAGCCCATTGCAGGTGAGAGTGTTATTATTTATCAGGAACTGTAATGCACAAATCTATCTGATATGTGGCCATTTACAACATGTATACCTAATGTATGGTCCTGACACAATATACTGGTTGGACCTGCAATGCATCACAATGACTGCTCATGTGCAACACTTGCAAACTACATGAACCATCTTACTGACATGAATCCTCACAAATTGTCATTGCCAGATGTGTGGACAACTGTGCATACAATGGTGGAGGTGCTGTTCACTTTAGTGATGTACTACAGATCAGATCTACACATGTGGTGAATACACAGTGGGCTGGAGTATGGCCAGCACACAGGATTCACCGGTGTGGATCATAGCTTTGCTATGAATGTCACACAATGTGATGTGCTATCTTGACATATCCATGATATCTAGTGGCCTGGCTGCTACACTGCCTACCTAACCTGAAAACATATCCCACATACCACCCTTTATCTGCATAACCCTGTTGTCAGTGGAGCATATATGTCATATGGGACAACACAGACATGTGAAATAGATGCCAGTCACAATAATTTAGGCAACACATGTACACACATGGCCATGGAGGATGGCCAGAGACATGGAGCAACACACACAGTAGACATGTTGTGCTTGTGTGTACACCCTGTCGTACAATGGCTACAAATGGTTCAACCATTGCCTTTGTATAATGGTCATATTGTAGATGTGGAACACTAGACATCCTACAGACCTGTGTACATCTTGTGTAGGCATAACATCAATCCACGGCATAAGATGTGTTGAATATCTTGAGGGTGTTGCAACATGACATCAGTCACCTGTACAGTATCCACATCAGGCCACAGATACAGTGCATTCTTGCTGCTGGTGTTGGACATCAATGTCATACTAGCTCCTCGTGTGTGTGTGTGTGTGTGTGTGTGTGTGTGTGTGTGTGTGTGTGTGTGTGGTACACAGATGTCATGTGGGATATGGTGTACCAACGTGTTCACCATTTCTGGCCATAGTTGCCAGGCAGCAGCAATATGGTTGCAGATATGCAGGGGTGTTGTCCGCATACCCATCAGTGACATGTGTCACAACTTCCACATCATGGTTTAGTGTGTATACACCTCAGTGACGTGGGTCACATTCCACAGTATATATGTATTGTATCTGAACACAGTCATGGCTATGAACCCTATCTGTAACTCACACTGTATAGCACTAGAGACACCTCATGATTCCCTGCAATGGCCATGCACATCAGCTAAATGTGCAGTATATCTGTAGAGCAGACAGACAACACTGCATTGGTACACCATTGCCCCACTGTATATTTGACAGGACACCATTGTGTTAAACACGTATGCATGTCATTGCACACATCATCAGATCACATGTCATACTACATGTGATTATCTAGGTCATATGCCACACATCAGGCAGGTGTACTGTTAACCTGTGCTGGTCCACTTGGTGTAACACAGGGATGTATGCTAACTACTACTATGATTGTGTAATTTGCATGCGGTCTGCTTTGACACATGCATGCTGTTGTGTGCAACCCAGGGATGTATAACTACCACTATTATTGTCTATGCTGCATGATGGTTACACAGTGCATTGTCAGACCACTTGTGACACACCTGTGAGCTGTCCACAGCAAACATCCATCTGCAAAGATGCCCACCACTTCGTTATTTCCACACATCTGTCCATACCTGTGGTACATCTTTCAATACATTCAGCATATCACCATATACAGTTGACAGTGTTGAGGCTGCATTGCAACTGCATGATGTACTAGGATACACGTCACCTGCATACATCAGCATTTGCACATGCATGTTATCTGAATGCACAACACTACATGAACAGTTGTGTAGGTCCTGCAATCCTGACATTTGGTCATGTTTGTAGGCATTGCAATTGGTGGATATGTGTAATGACATACATGATACATGGACTGTTGTATGATATGTTGGGCAACCAGTACAGAGGGGATGTTACCTCTGTCAGCATTTATATCACACCTTATGTACTGTTAGCAATCAGCAGCCTTGGATCTACATTTCATGTGCATGTGTGTAATGGCTGTAGCCACCTGTTTGCACAAAAGACAACAACAGCTATGCTATTTACAGGTATGTTGTGTGTGTGGCATGTACATACCCAGGGCAGGTACATGTATGTCATATCCATACATGAGGGTGTGTACTGGTGTAAAGCAACAGTCATCTGCTAATGGTGGAAGGCACAAGGGCACCTGGTATGTGTACAGCTGACCTGGTCACAGACAGTGGTATCATTGCATTGCATAACACATGATGCAACTGTGTCAGTACATGTTTACACTCTACAGTTGATGTAGAGCTTAGTACAGTACACAGGTCAAGGGTCACATGGTGGTGTACTCTGCTATGTCATACATGTATGGTTGCGTGTTGGTGGTCCAAGTGCATGGTGGTTTCTGAAGTTTACATCCTAGAATGCAGCATGTGACACTGTTTCCTGCACATGGCTCATCTGTGATGCCTTCTTTGGGGGGAACGGTCAGTACATGTGAGTGGCCTTTATGTATGTGGGTACACCACCTGGAGTTGTCCATACCTGTGTTATGGCCCACATGTCTGGTTCTGAGGTATATGGTGGCAGTGCTATTGTGCACTACAGAGCCATCAGCCAGGTGTTCATCACTGCACAGATATCAGTGCTCCCCATTGTTGGATCTATAGTGAATATGGACACTACACATCTAGCACTGGTTAGCATAAGAAAACAATGCAGTTGTCCTGTAGGTGTATGGGAGTTAACCTGTGTTTAGGACATTTGCTTTGGAATGGTACTGTGTGGGTGGATGCGACTTGGGTAATATCCATGCTCCCGTGTATCATGGATGCATGTGATATGTGACAATGGCCTGCCTACTTTCAGCCATGTCATCCCAGAATGACAGCTGATGTTGTGTAAAAGACAGGTGTCAAATACATTTAGAGCAGTGTTCCTGCTACCAATGACAACTACTAACACCAGAGCCCATTACAATGTGTTCTTTACGTCTACCTATAATAGCATGGCCACTGTGGCCCTCCATGTTTAGCATAAGAGTGCATCCCAGTCAGCCCTGTGCTACTAGGAGTATGAGCATGCCCAGTATATCCTTGTGTAGATGTACACATAGCAGTGCATTCCGACCAGCCCTGCCCTACTAAGTGTGTGGGCATGCCCCCTGTGCTACTAAGTGTATGAGCATGCCCAGTATATCCTTGTGTAGATCGACACATAGTGCATTCTGAACAGCCCTGTGCTACTAAGTGTGTGAGCATCCCCACTGACACCTTGTGTCGGTTATGTGCCTCTGTGTATGGGCATGGCCATTGTAACCCTGTATAGTGGTAGTAGTCATCCATTCCTCAGATGGGCATACTCCAGGTCAGGATGGACTCCTACTTTAAACACACAGGTTGACAGGTATGTACATCATAAACTGCCAGCATCCCTGTTGATGTCCGCACTCCCAGTCATAATGACAGCCTTGACATGTGTAGTCTGTGTGGCGTGATTCGTAAGTATGTAGCATTGTAATAGTAATCTGTAAATAGGCAGGTATTCCATACCTGCTACTGGCATGTGTGTGTGTGTGTGTGTGTGTGTGTGTGTGTGTGTGTGTGTGTGTGTGTGTGTGTGTGTGTGTGTGTGAGTGTGTGTGTGTGTGTGTGTGTGTGTGCGTATGTCTGTCCCCATTTGCCAGGGGACTCTAAATTGCTTTTAGACTGGCCACACTCCATACATTTCTTATACTTACTGTTAGCAAGGCCAATGATGTCACCCATCTACAAATACACCTCTGGGAGTGCTGTGTCCTAGTAATCTCAATAGAGCATTCTGTAACTGCATAATGTTGTAGTGTAATAAAGTAGTTTGTTTGGTGTTTTAGTCCCACACTTGCTGTGTGTGTGTGTGTGTGTGTGTGTGTGTGTGTGTGTGTGTGTGTGTGTGTGTGTGTGTGTGTGCGTGTGTGTGCATGTGTGTGCGTGTGTGTGTGTGTGTGTGTGTGTCCATATGCATGAGGACTGAGTAATGCTTTTATACTGCTCATACTCCATACATTTCTTATACCCACCGTTAGCAAGGCTGATGATGTCACCCATCTACAAATACACCTCTGGGAGTGCTGTGTCCCAGTAATCTTGGTAGCACATTTTGTAACTGCGTAATGCTGTAGTGTAATAAAGTAGTTAGGTCGGTGTTCTAGTCCCACACTTGCCATGTGTGTGTGTGTCCCCATTTGCCTGAGGACTGTGTAATGCTTTTATACTGTTCACACTCCATACATTTCTTATACCCACTGTTACCAAGGCCGATGATGTCACCCATCTACAAATACACCTCTGGGAGTGCTGTGTCCCAGTAATCTTAGTAGCGCATTCTGTAACTGCATAATGCTGTAGTGAAATAAAGTAGTTAGGTCGTGTTCTAGTTCCACACCTGCAGTGTGTGTGCGTGTGTGTGTGTGTGTGCGTGTGTGTGTTCGTTTGCCTGGGGACTGAGTAATGCTTTTATACTGCTCACACTCCATACATTTCTTATATCCACCATTATCAAGGCCGATGATGTCACCCATCTGCAAATACACCTCTTTGAGTGCTGTGTCCCAGCAATCTTGATAGCGTGTTCTGTAACTGAGTAATGCTGTAGTGTAGTAAAGTAGTTAGGTCAGTGTTCTAATCCCAGACATGCCAACTGTTTGTGTGTGTGTGTGTGTGTGTGTGTGTGTGTGTGTGTGTGTGTGTGTGTGTCGGTCTGCGTGAGACAAGTACAATGCTTTGTAGTATTTGCCGTAGTGTGTGCCCTAAATGTGTGTTGCTGCAGAGTGATGCAGTAGGGGTTTGTATACAGGACATGGCAAGTGTGTGTTTGTCTGTCAGAGCCTGTGTAGAGGTGGCCGTGATTGTCTTACCATTGGACATGTTTGGGACCGGGTTTTGTAGTTTTCCTATATAGTATCTGTCTTATGACACATTGGCCACCTCACGGGGAGTACAGCTGTCAGTCAGCCATGGCACTGTGTTGGCAAGCCATACCTATACATCTGGCAAAAGGGCTGGTGAACTAAGTATGCAGCCTTACTAGTACCCGGTATATGCCCCGCACCCATGTGCCATGCACATACAACCTTGCCTAAGATATCCCACTATGTTGCTAGTAACATGCACATTGAGGAAAGATAGTAGGTATGGTGTGGCTGCAGTGATCTGCAGAGGACATGGCACTCTGTACAGCAGTACAATAGGCACATATATGTGGACATTGTGCCTTCACTATGTTCCACACTGAATGGCTGCAACATATGTGGTGCCATCAAATGTGATCCACTAAGGCCAGACAATGCTATACACATGTGCCCTGCATGGACCCATGAAACTGACACCATGGAATACCTGTATCATTCTATCCATGCAGGTGCAGGGCTGACCTGTTCACTATAAGCAGGTTTTGTCACACCAGGCCGGTATTGGCATATTGGGGTATAACAGGCTGTGTGCACCACATGTGTCTGCCAGACCAGGTACACCTGCACATGTCACTGCACAGTATTGTGGGACATGCACATCCCAGGCAATGTCCTTGTGAAGGACTATCAAACACAGACATGGCATGCATTGCAAAGCTATGGCCCTACACATTGGTAACCAGGATGTCAGGCCAGATAATGCAGTACCCATCTGTGTGGGATATTGCAGACACTACACCCTTCACCCAACCTTGTACAGCCATCTTGCACAGCCAAACACTACACACCCATGGAGCAATGCATAACTGCATGCCAGTACTGGCACCCTGTGTCTGTGTGTGGGTTTTGATGCTTCCAACCACAGTCACTCCCAGTATAAACCTCGTTGGCATACCAACAGTTGTCAAGCACTTTCACATGGCCTAGCCCATAGAACCTCAAGATATCCCCTGTGGTGCATGTGGTCCTGTGCATTACTGCGGTGTGGCAAACTAAGTAGTTACATTGTGTATTTGCCGCCCTGGCAAAGGTGTCAATGCACGTCCATTAAAGTGTAGTTGTGGTGATAATGGCATCCGTTCACGTGGACTGACGTGTGCCACACCTATTGCATGTCTACTATATCTGTTGCAGATGGCACTCACTCACCTACACACATGTTCTTACAGCACAGCAACATGTTGCCTTTGTGGCACATGTAGTAATGTCAGGCATATATAATAGTAATGAGTAGTCAGGGGTTTGCCCCTATACTATTCAGCATTTGGCAGATGATGCTTATGGTTAAGTCTCCAAGCCCTTCCTTGGTGTACATGGCCTGTCCTGCACACACAATCTCTGGTGGATGCGACTATTCAGCATGTGGCAGATGATGCTTATGGTTAAGTCTCCAAGCCCTTCCTTGGTGTACATGGCCTGTCCTGCACACACATTCTCTGGTGGATGCGAAGGTGTACACCTGCATAGCAGCAACATGTTTATTGTAAGAGATGGAAATGGTCAGGTGATGGCCTTTGCACCTATTGCAGTCCTCCTCTAGCTGATTGCACGTGGTACAGCTGTGATGGTGTTCCCATAGCCATCCGCATGATAAACGCAGTACACTATCTAGGGAAACATGTTATTATCTGGCCATGACAATCGCTGTTTGTGGTACCTGGATGTGGTGTTCTGACATGGCATCGCAGATGATATCTGGATGTACCTCAATCATTTTCCACAGTGGGAAATAGCCTAATGACAGGAGGGTGATGTGCCACACAACTACAGCATGTAAGTGTAGCTATGCTGCATTGAGACTACTGCCTGTTTAACATGTGTGTGGGAATGGCTATTCTGCATGTTATAATACAGACATGACAGTACTCTGTTCATGAGGGAACCCCATCTGTAGGGCCATCTTTGAACTGGTGAGTGTGCAACCATTTGTTTCCTGTGTTACACACTGAACACACGTCTGTGCACAGCAGAAGAATGGTGTGAGGATTGCAGACAGTACATGATGATAGGGATGTGTTACTGCCATCACATCCCTGACTGGACATGTGTCACATGAGACAGTGGTATGACACTGTGTGGGATTCTCAGTGGCAAGCCAATGATGGGCAACTGTTCATAGCTGCGGTCACACGCCTATTACACATTGTGCAGTTGGAATGTGGTATATATGCATGTGTTGTGCTCCCTCTGCAAATGTATACCATCTGTTGTGTTGGATTGCTGGTGATATCTATGCATACTGTCGTAGGTAATCCTGTATGCTGTTGTCTATCACTAAGCCATATGTGGGTTTAAAATGCAGCACCATAGGCTGAATGGGTTAGTAGATCCCGGCAGATCCTCCTCTCCCACTTCAGCTGACCATGGCACTGGGCACTAGCACATCTGGGGCCCAGCCATTAATATCAACCTCTGCTGGCTCTGCACCACCTTCTGGTGGTACCACCACTGAGGATGGAGCATGTCCCCCTTGGGAGCGGGACCAGACAGGTACATATCTGCTGCTGTGCGGTCCTGGACGTGTTGCATTTGTGGCTACCAAAGGGGTTATGAAGCCAAATACGCCAGATCAAGGGCAGAGTGTCACATTTACAGGGTGATGCTGCCCCTCCTGGACAGCCCCCAGAACTGCCTCCTTTGCAGTTGTGTAGGTGCAGTGGCAGTTGCCCATGGCTGGGGACCTCCGTCCCACTGTTCCCATGGGCTTTTGAATGCCGAAGACCCATCCCCATCCAGGGTGTATCCCCCACCACATGTGTCATACACCAACCTTGTATGCTGCCATTTCTGTGCTCCAACCTATCCTCCATGCCATACCTACACTCCTTCCCCAACATCTGACCCTCACCTATGGACATATAAGGCCATTCGGCTCCTAGGACACCATCTGCCCTATACATAGCTGTCCATTACACACACGTGCACACTGGACACATGAAACCCTTGTAATATGCATCATAACATACTACTGTTATCCTCACCCCTGTCCCTCAGGCGCACGATCCTGGTATGCACATCACTCCTACATGGTCCAGGTACACGTGAGGAGGATGACCCCATTGTACACAAAACACAACCCGTCCCTCTATGGTTACCCCATTTACCTTTATCATGATGATGATGTTGCACACAGCACATTGCAGGAGTACTGTTCATACATAATGATTGGACAGGTACTGTTGTGTTAATGTACATTACATGCACAGAGTGATGTATACGGCCAGTGTACAACTATTTGCATGTATGACTGACACATGTCTGTCTGAGGGAGTCTTTTGATCACATAGAGCAACACCACTACACAATACAGGCATCGCTGGTGTTTCCCGTTTCATTCGTTTGTAATGCTTTGTTGCCACATGGTATGTTCCTGATACATCTCTATATATGTATGTACCTATATGCTGGACATAAACACTCACATGTACATCTGTATGCTGGGATACATTCCTATACTGTTGAATGACTGTGCTGTATGAAATCCTCTGGTTACAGCCTTTTACGCTCGATTAGCCTCTACATTGCTTAACCAGTGCAATACTCGCATACTGGTAGCCAAACACACTTACACCCACTCGATCCCACACTTGCTAATGCACCGACATTTGTGCTTGCATCTGTCACTCACACCCCTGTGTGTGAGTGAGGACCACAATATTACCTTGTGATGCCTATTACATCAGACTACATGACTAGAGTATCAGGATTGGGCTCCCATTAGGTGACGGCATCGCGTTCTACTGTATGGAATCAGCGGCCTGTCTAGTGACACAATCATATTTGTGTGTACCTCATAAAATGTGCTCCCACCTTGTGATGCCTATTACATTGGAATACATGAATACAATATCGGGAACAACTGCCTATTAGGCAATGGCATGGCGTTCGACTGTATGGAATCAGTGGTCTGTCCAGTGAATCATTCATATTTGTGTGTTCCCCTTACAATCTGCTCCCACCTTGTGATGCCTAGCACATCAGACTACATGACTACAGACATAGCCGGCCTTAGGCATAGGCCAACTAAGCGGCCTAAGGGCTTTAGTGGGGGCACTTTACCAGTATTTATTTGGTGTAGGTAGACCAGGATGGGGCACTGGATGGTGTGGTGGAGGGTGCCATTGTGCCCTCTGCCTAGGGCACCAGTTGACCTAAGGCCACTCCTGACTACAGTATCGGGAATGGCTGCCCATTAGGCGATGGCATGGCATTCGACTGTATGGAATCAGCAGCCTGTCTGGTGAATCATTCATATTTGTGTGTTCCTCTTACAATCTGCTCCCACCTTGTAATGCCTATCACATCGGACTACATGACTACAGTATCGGGAATGGCTGCCCATTAGGCGACGGCATGGAGTTCGACTGTACGGAATCAGCGGGCTGTCCAGTGAATTAATCATATTTCTGTGTTCCGCATACACTCTGCTCCCATCTGGCTGATACATGGGAACCAAGATCCTGCATTACAAACAAGTAGTTGGGTTGTGTTAGCCACATCCATCGGACCGGTCATTCTACCGCATACCTATTATAGGTTTGCCACCTTCTCAATTAGCCAAGGTAGGACTTTAGGTTTACCACCTGTCCCACTTTGTGAGGGACACTGCGGAAATAATCAGGACATAGCACATGTCAAGATTACAGGACATTATTATAGTCTACGTTTCATTAATAATTGCATACAACAGTTATTTTATATATGACACTTATATATGTTTTGTGAAGTAGCATAAGCAATTCAAATGCAACTAGATTAAGCTTTAATTTGTACAAATAAGTGTAATCCTGCACTATGCATGGCTGTAGGGATGTTTAGTCTAGCAATGTCTGACATTTCTAAAGAACATGTCCCACTCTGGCCATTTGGAAAGGTGGCAACCCTATAGGACCTGTATGTAGAGACGTCAGGCTTTGCAGGGCAACACACCCACAGCCAGTAGAAAGGGGAGTACTTTACTGTTTTGCCTAAATAAAAGGTTACTCTTGTAACATTATAGTTGCTTATACTGTTACCTATAACATATAGGTGTTTCAGAGGAACATAATTGTTTTATGCTACTACTACAGACAATATAGGTAATCTTTGCCCTAAATTACAGGACATTTGCCTTAATTACAGTTATTATGCAGGACACAACTGCCCAAAGGGGATTGTCCCTTGCACAGGTGGACAGGTGGTAACCCCAACCCTATTATTCTATCAACTTTCTAAGGTAGTCGGTGGAACATGCATTTTCTCTCACTATCACACCTCTCATACGAATGGGGAAGAATAGACACTGAATTAGGGACACTGAATAATGACCTCAAGGACACATTTAGAAGGTTGGTGCTATTAACCTGACACATTGATGGACACAAAGCACATATGTATTCATACACATTGTCTGAGGTACATGCTGTTTATGACTCTTACATGTTGTCATGATTTGTTATGTGTATTTACACATCCATTATCCACTTGTTATCGCAGCCATGACAGACCTTAACACATTGCCCTCTCCAGAGCTTTTGGGGCCCTACACACATTCTGTCCCACCTCGTGTATTCCCAGGGTCTCCCACCATGTTTATTTACACATACGTGCCTTTCCTGGGTTATGGAATATGGCCATTTGCGCTTTCCAATTTTTGGAGGTCCCAGCATGGGACTACATTCCGTCTGTGTGTAAAGTAGACTTAGCATTTTAACAATGTTACTCCCACTGGTAAAACCCTGCCTGTGGTGTGAGTAGAGGTGCTCTGCTCACTCCTGGGCAGCTTTTTATGACATATGCTGAAAGCACTATATAATACCAACATTGCTCTTGATTCCCTTCACATCCCTTGTGCATGCTTTATTGTTACAATATCCACTCTTCATATATATATATATATATATATATATATATATATATATATATATATATATTTATGTATATATATATGTATATATATATATATATATATATATATATATATATATATAGATATGTATATATACATATTTTTTTTTCATGTATGTAGATATATATCTATACACACGTGTGTGTGTGTGTGTGTGTGTGTGTGTGTGTGTGTGTGTGTGTGTGTGTGTGTGTGTGTGTGTGTGTGTGTGTGTGTGTGTGTGTGTGTGTGTGTGTGTGTGTGTGTGTGTGTGTGTGTGTGTGTATGTGTCTGTGTATGTATATATATATATATATATATATATATATATATATATATATATATATATGTATATATATATATATATATTACATCTGTACATACAAACATACATTTCCTATGCTGGGAGTTGCTTACACCCATGCAGGTGCACTCGCCTATGTTTACTGTGTGTTACATATTTACTGCCGCTTATTTGTGCTTATTTGTGCCTTATACATTATGACAATACCACTTTGATTGAAAGGATCTGGTTAATAGTCTCATGCAATACACATGTTCACCTTTACATGTTTAAATGTCGGCTTTACAGCAGAGCAACATTCATTCCACAAGGAAAATGATATGTGCTATTGTCGACCTTGAACCGTGAATGCCTTTTCATTAGGCGGATGCTCTAACCACTACACTATTGGTGTTCTGCCTCATTTATATGTATACCCATGGTGCATAGTTACCCAAACACATGCCTCATCACTTCACTTACACAGCAGGCATCCATTTTCCTGTTGGGAAAACTGCAATACTATACATGCACCATTCCCTATTCCCTACTGCTCTGGACTTGTGCCGCATGTTGACTCACTCCGAGGATATTCAGACCTCCAAAGCCTATAGTCCTGGCACATACATGTGTTCGATTGTCAGGGTGTTCATATGGTCTTCCTAGTTTAGGTTTATCCAACTGGGGACCGGGACTGCCTTGTATCTAGTTGAAAGTCAAACTTAGCATGGGGAGATCATTCGTTCAACTTTTAGTGTCCTATCTGTTGTTGGGGATGCAGAGATTTCTCACCTATGGCCATCCTGATATATAACAGACTAACTATTATGGGAATTTCCTATATTGTGACCATGTTCATTTTTCATATCTACATATATATATATATATATATATATATATATATATATATATATATATATATATATATATATGTGTGTGTGTGTGTGTGTGTGTGTGTGTGTGTATCGGTCTGTACATACACATGCAAATACACCTACATGCTCATTTACATTTCCCATACTGTTGACTCACCACCACTTACCGTCACGCATACACGCTTGCATACTCGCTTACATCTTGGGTTGCCACCTTTTCATATGGCCAAAGCTGGGCATTTTCGGGACACACATCAGATTTTACAGGCCGACACATACCCATGGTCAGTACAAAAGTTAAAACTTTACTTATTTGCCTAAATGAAAGCATATTCTTGTAGCAGTTAAGTTGCTTAATCTGTTTCTTGTAACTTTAAGTATTTTACATATAGAAATAACTGATTTATGCAACTGTTACATGAAATATGGGACATATTTCCTACAATCACAGGACATTTAACATTGTATTATATTTGGTCTGGACACAACTGCCCAAAAAGGGACTGTCCCTCGCAATATGGGGCAGGTGGTAAGCCCACCTAAGTCTGCTTTAAAGCACCTTAAGCACCCTTTATCCGACTGCCACTATGAGAATGTGTAAGGTATATATTCCTGATAATGCATGTGGGGAGACGTGCATCATGGTCAGGTGTTTAATCCCGGGTCGTAGGTTCTGCAGGACTGGCTGGAGGCTGAGCAGTCTTGTGGACAACTACTGCTCATACAGCTTGTGTCCAGATGTATATAGGACTGGACATCATGTCATGACACCAAGTCTAATGTTTAGAACAGATACATATCCCATGAGGGATATACAAAAATTGTGGGGACCAATGACCTTCTTTGCTTTACGGCTGTAAGGTAGGGTTATACATGCAAGGGATACATAGTTTGCAATCCTGAGACTGCCTAGGGTGAGACTGCCTACTAGATATGGGTAGGGTTCACTATGTGCAGATATGGCCGTGCCTATCTAACAGCCCGAGTATGGCTGGTTTTGGTGGACGGTCAGGAAGGGCGGGTGGTGTGCTGTGAAGGGGATGATGGATATTCAATTATGTATCCAGGTGTGTTGGGGTTGGATGGCCCAGTTCACACCAGACCATTATGTGGGTATGTACCGGTAACATTTCTGTACATGTGTATTGCACATTTTAATGTTCACATGTTTGTGGGATTGTATTGCGGATGTGTATATTTCTTCTTTGGTCATCTTCCTGATTCACCCACTGCTCCCTCTTAGACCTCCAGTTCACTTATTGTGCATCCAACCCAGTCTTCCCTTGGTGAATTATTACATTATCCTTTATCCCCCACCCCCATATTCCACAGACACTATTCATCCTTTCTCTAGTTGATGGCCCATGGCACAGTCAACAGAACACGTTGCGTGCACTACATACCTCTGGGTCCAATATGGTTGTGAGGTCTACACTAGCATTTCTGATCATCCACATGCTGTACTTCATGCACATAGGTACACGCAAATACTTATCTTTCATGACATGGTAGGTAGACCCGGGTAATACCCGTACATCTATGGGCTGTCCTGACAAGGACGACTTGGACCGCGAATGGGCAGATATTGGGTGAATGCTCTGATCATTGGTAGGGTTGCCACCTTTTCATATGACCTGGATGGAACATTTTTGGGATACATCTGAGTTTACAGACCAACACATATCCACGGTCATTTCAAAGGATAGTACTTTAGTTTTATGCCTACATATAAGCTTTTATTGTTGTAGCGGTGTAGTTGCTTATTCTGTTTCATTTACTTGCTTATTCTGTTTCTTGTAACATATAGGTATTTTATATATGGACATACGTATTGTATGGGACTATTACATAACATATGGGACATAATTATGTCCTACTATCGCAGGACATTTCACATTTATTATGGTTTTGGTATGGACACACCTGCCTAGAGGGGGACTGTCCCTCACAATGTAGGACAGGTGGTAACCCAAACCATTGGGCTAGGCTTAGCAATTGGCGGCGCGCTAACATGATGCGTTTCGCTTCCACTTGGTATAACTAGCAACACTACAATGGAATACGGGCACAGGGTTTTAAATATCATTTGTTCAAGGGATGGGGACTCAATATTCAGCTATGTGCCTTTGTGTTTACTTCTTATTGTGGTGTTCGCAATGATGTCTTGTATGCTTTGCATACATTTCAATATCCACGGACACTGACAGGAGTGATTACTATTAGAGGCAGGCTGTACTAGTCAGCGTTTTAGCTTGCGCATATGCAGCCCACATGTTCACGCCTCCGTGCAGTGCTTGGACACAACCCCTGCACTCGTACATGTTTCCTATGCACATGGTCGTTACGGCGGTGTGCCTTCATTAATATGCATGTGGTGCTGCTGCATCATCTCTACGCCATACGGTCGGCGCAAGGCTAACGCTGTCCTTGAGTCAAGCTTCATGAATCCAGGGGAATATTTATCATAGGAAACTTTAAGAAGAAGGAAAGGGACAACTGTAGAATAGTAGCAGTTAATGTAAAGAGTTTAAAAAGTTTAACATGAAGGATAGGTAATTTAGAATGTTCTAAACTTTGATACAAATTTAATAGCTTTAGAAGATATAGGAGGATTGACTATAGCAGAAAGAATACAGACTGACCATTTATGGGGGCAGTGGAATTTAAGAAAAGACATGTTGAGATGTAGGAATATTATTGAGAAAAACAATAAAAATATTAGCTGTGGCTTTAGTAGAGACTGGAAGAAGAATGATTATGGATACAAGATGGAAATAGGATGTGTACAAAATAATAGCACTTTACCTTATATTAACAGAAAGGACAAGAGGAAATATGCTCCAGAAAATTCTAGATTAAGTAGCTATAAACATGAATATTATAGTAGTAGGAGACTTTATTTCTGATTTAAGAAAACGTAAAAGAAAGGGTGGAGACATAAATAAAATACTAGAAATAATAAGATGTGGCAAATTGTTTGTATGGAAATGTAATGGTGGACTTATAAAATAGGGCATTACAGAACATAAATAGATTATTTTTAGTATCTCAAGGAATAGAACTAATTGAAGACATAAACCTTGCCTGTCATATAAATAGGACATGATGGATAGACAGCTATTAATGCCAGAGATCACTCCTTGTCTTGAACAGGTTCCCCATCCATGTGAAGTAGAGTTCTTCCCTAATCCAATTCAAGTTTAACTTGAACAGTTGGATGGGGAACAGGAAATTCATCCCTGGTTTGAAACCTATGTCTCTAAAAGACCCATCCATGTGAAACAGAGTTCTTCCCTAAGCCAATTCAAGTGTAACTTGGACAGTTGGATGGGGAACAGGAAATTCATCCCTGGTTTGACACCTATGTCTCTAAAGGACACAGGAAGCCAGTAAATGGTTCATCTCCTATGAACCTGCTTGTAAATGTTTCACCTCCCAAGCCCTGATTGCACTTATAAAGAGTACCAGAGCTTGTCAAAGATTTGGGATGCATGTCTAGGCTTAAAAAAGTCCTTATGGTCGTTATCCTAGTAAACACCTATGAACCTATTAACCTATAAAGAATATGTATTCAAAACAGGATTCTGAGATAGATCAATTGTCTGTTTGAATAGAAATAAAAAGATACAAAGGATATATAAAGATACGAACATGATTAAAAAGAATAAATGAAACAAAATGAGATGAGAAAGGAGAATTAATAATGATGGAATTTTAAGATGATCACAGTGGTATGAGAAATTTTTGTCATAATTTGTGAGAATGGTAGATAGCCTTTACGAAAGAACATAAAAGATATTATATGTAATGGGAGATAGAAATAAATAAGAGAAACTAAGAACAAATGTAAAACAGTAAAGTATTTTCTAACCTGGAAAGGAATGACAAAGAGATTTTTTCTAAAGAAAAGAATTATAAGAATTTAATCAAGAAAAAATCAAGCATTTGTTGTATAAATGGAGATATTTTATTACAATGAAAAAATGGAGACAGTAGTTGTAAGTTAGTCAAAGAAGATTATGGAATAATGAGAAAGTTGAAAGACAAAACAGGTACAGTGCAAACTAGACAAGAAAACATAATGTAAGTAGTAACATATTATGTGAACGAGATGTCTGAAGAGAAGCAGATATCCAAAATGAAGATAAGTGAATTTTAAGACGTTTTTAGAAGGAGGCAATGAAGAATTGGAAAAAGAAATATTTATGGAAGAACTGGACAAAATATAGAAAACAGTTATTGTGGAGTTGTCAGCAGGACCTGCTGGAATAGAATACCCAATATATATAGACATTTAAAAATGTTGCAAAAGAAACATTTTCTAAAGATAATAAATGAATAGTTAAATAAGGATTTAGGCATAAAGAATTATGTAGAGGCTTAATGAAATTTATGTTGAAGAAGTGAAACAGATATGGTATGCAGAATTGGGGACCTGTAGTAATGAAGAATATAGACTATAACATATTTATGAATATAATTCAGAAAAGAATGGAAGTTCAAATTGCTAAGGTTAGTGATTATATAATATGCAGTGTTAAAGGTAGCGACAGTCAGTAGTTATTAACAACAATAAGGACATTTGTAGATGGTAGTATGAACAGACAGGAATAAGTAAAAATCATGATAGGTAACAGAGAAGAAAGTTTTTGATAGTGTACAGCATCCAAACTTATTGGGAATTTTTCAATCATATAGTAATAGTGACTAGGTAAAAAATGGGGGGGGGGTCATGGCTTATAAATATAATACAATAAATGTTTTGGTAAATGGATGGTTAAGTAAGGGTATAATATGTTGTCCTATGAGGATGATATAATTGTTACAAATGACTTGAAAGGAATGGAGGAAGTTTTAGTATTTCTTAAATGGGATTCTAATCCTAATTCAATTGTATTTAAAAAAAGAAAAAAAAAGATTGGGATATGATGGAGAAATAGGAGAAATCAAATTTCATATGGATGAAATAGTTTTATGGATGTGTTTTAGAAGACAAGAAGTAAAACAATGGCCATGGGAAAAGATGAAAGAGGTAGTAAGAAATATTTGTAAGTTTTGGGGAATCTTTCAAATTGTCATTAAAAATGCACTTGATAAATTCAGTATTAATGGCAAAATATTATGTATTTAGCAAGTGTCTAGTTTACCATTATCATATGGAAAGAAGTTGTATACAATAATTTTTACATTTATTTGGGTTTCAAGACTTGACCCTGTAAAAAGAGATACATTATATGTTAAAAAAGAATAAGGCGGCTTAGGTTTGATTAATCCAATTGTAAATTCAGCTTCATTAAGTTTGTATAAAGGGGGAATTTAACAAAGCCTATATGGTCTTTATTACCATGTAGGTATTATGGGATCCTGCTTACATGAAAGTAAGCAGGTATGCAATTCAGTAAACACAGCTGGGCAGTGCACACGCATGTGCCAAAATGGAAGTATTCGTGGCACGCAAATCACCTTCTAAGCAGGTGAATTTCATGTAAATGAGGGAAATAAAGTGATCCAGCAAGCAGATATGCAGCCCTGCAGACCCTGTGTCATTGTTTGTAGTGTACACATTAAAATACTGTGTACAGGATTTTAGACAGAAAAAAAGGGCTGTAAAAACATAGGTAGATGGACAGAAATGGCATAGCACATACAGATATGAGCAAAACTATCCACTTTATGTCTAAAAACGTAAAGGATATAAGTTAAAATATTTTTATTTTTTTAAAGATGTGGGTACATTTGCCCAAAGTGCTGCAGTGCACAAACATGCTTTTATGAAAAAAAAAAAAAAAGAGTATGTGACAGAAATGTATTATATAACCCTGTGTGGAGTACCTACAATGGTGGAATAGTGCTGTTGCTAATGAGGTAGGGCTTGGAACCATGTACTTTCCAGGTTGTGTGCACGGATCCCTATGCAAATGAGGAGGGATTACTGAATAGCACAAATGGGTATCCATGTCTGCATATCACTTCCATCTAGGCACAGAAACATGTTGGTGTCCACAGAAGAGGTAGCTGACATCAAGAGGGGGTGTGTCTGAAGGACTTGTAAGCTCATTGGAACTCAGCTGCACCTGTTTGCGTGGCGAGCTGCTGGACTTAGCAAGGGTATGTACACTGACTGCTAAGCTTTATCTACCTTTGGGGTGCATGTTAATACCCTTTTGCATGGCACGTCACCATGCTAAATGTTACCTTTCAGGGGGGTGTGTACAACACTGCTGAGCTTTGTTTACTTTCCTGGTGCTTCTTTCCACATGTTTGCATGGTGCGCCAGTTTACTGAGTGTCTCTAAAAGCCAATGATATATTAATTACTGATGAAACCTATTTCACTTAAACTAGGTCTATTACATCTTCTTAATTAAGTACTTGGCAGGTGGAATGCATCATAGGTAGCCAATCACACAGCCTGCACCTATGGCAGAGCACTATAAAGGTTGTATACACCCTACAATCTGATTTCTTCCCCATACTCTGTATCAGTGGAGTACAGACTTTGGAATTTTAACTAGAGGAATGTTAGGGGCTGCTGCAGGTCTGCTACATCTGTATGTGCTAGATGCTGAGGTCAATACTGCTGCTGCTGCTGACAATAGGCCTAGACTGAAAAGGAGAAGAGTGTTCAGGCTCAGGGTAACCTTCCAGGAGCTACATCAGCTGGAGAGTGTAGAGCTCTGCAGGTTGGACAGGGACATACTACAACAACTAACTGAGCTCTGCCACCCTCAACTCAGACTCAGAGAAACAGAAGGGAACACATCCCAGTGGACACAAATGTATGTGTAGCTCTTAGGATACTAGCCACAGGCACTCTCCAAAGACCAACTGGAGACATGATGGGTGTCTCTCAGACATCAGCATCCAGGGTACTACACCAGTTCCTGGATGCCATGCTACCGTATGCCACTGAGAACATATCTTTTTCCCTCACCCCTAAGGTGAGGGCCAGCAATATGCAGCACTTCTACCATGTAGCACGCTACCCTGATGTACTGGGGGCCATAGATTGCACTCATATACATATTAAGGCACCACCCGGTGAGGAGGGTAGAATCTATGTCAACCACAAGGGGTATCACTCCATCAATTGCCAGATTGTGTGCAATACCCAGGGCATCATCATGAATGTGTGTGCTGGCAGCCCTGGCAGTTATTACGGCTTCCATATCTGGCACGCCATCACAGATGTACCAAATGTTTGCTAGGTGGACATCCTGCACGGCCATTTATTGGGAGATGCTAGCTATGCACTGGAACCGTGGATGATGACACCAATCAGAAATGCACATGTGCCCATGGAAGAATGTTATAATGAGGCATACGCACAAATTAGAAGCATCATAGAGCATGAGTCTGGGCTGCTGAAGTCACAGTTTTGATGCCTTGATATATCTGGCAGAGCCTTGCAGTATTCTCTAGCAACATGCACACAGATGTTGACAGTATGTGCCATGCTACACAATATGATCTTGCAGAAACACTTGCAGCAGGATCAGCAAAGAGAAGGGATACACCATCCCCCATCAGTGCCTAGGTTCCTACAGTCACACCCACAAGAGGACTGGAAGGAGAAACCCGCTAAGGATGCCCGTGTAGGCAGATATATTGGAGGTGTGCCTAGTATGATCTGGCTTTGGCAAAGAGACAACATATAGCACATGTACTGAGATCCTAGGGCTCTAGGGACTAACACCTTACTCTGACTCACATACATATAGTAAAATTATGCCAGCCAGCCCACTCAACCTGTACCTAAAAATGTATTGGCTGTGTAGTGAATGCATGAGACAGAGTCAGCCCGAAACTACAGGTCTGTCAACTGCTGCATTCGAAAGGTAACTAAGCTCACCTATACAACACTTGTAAGGAGTACTAGAATATGGTAACATATGTATGGATCCGCCGCATGTATGCAAGAGAATATAATGGGCTATTGGGCAACTTGGAGAAATTTAACAGCCACAAGGGTCAACAGATACTTTGTCCAATAGTATGTGCTCCATAATATTCACTAGGCCACATGGCTGAAAAATCCACTGTATTAATCAAAGGAGATGGCAAATAGTGGGGTCACAGGACAGTTGCACAACTGTCTATGCCAGCAGATCATGGGCTGGTTGTCCCCCACCGCCAACACATCAGTGTTCCCATACAAATGCTGTAAAATAGTAAGTTATCAATGACATATCAGCAGAATAGTCAATCTCAGGGCTGTGACATAGAACCTGATCATGCTGTATGTCACATGTAATGCAGATATTACAGTGTATGTCTGCATGCTGTTGATTGTGTGATGAATGACACATCTTTGCCTGGCAGCCTGTGTGGCTCACTGAGCTAGGGATATTAGCTTAGGTGATGGTGTTGATGGTTTGAATCTGGCAGCATCCACATCTTTTGCATGTGAGGCAGTTGTATGGTGGTATTTCCACAGACTGTCAAACCCTCAATCTGTTATTGAATGGAAGCTAGACAAAGTCAGAGAGAATGGGGGAATAAAGGGGCAAAACTACAGACAGACATTACACATGCTCCGGTTAACCTAGAAGGTGACTAGTATAATAGCAAGTTGCATCAGAACAGAATATCTGCAGGGTGTAAAGTCCATCATTCAAATTTGTATGTAGTTAGTACTATTCAGAGACTGTGTTATACAATAATTTACTGGAACACCACAAATGTAGAGGAACAGATTGGACATATGGGACAGAATGTTGGACATTCTGCAAAAACATGTATAGTGAGAGTTATACAGACTGTCACCCTGTGTGTGGTGTTACATTATTTATTCCACTGACATATTAAGTACAGCACACAGCTGGAGAATGGTGTGGACAATTTCAGGGAGGTGCTGTACTGTGAAAACAGGTGCAGCTGCCTATGTCTGTAGCATACAAAATCCTGGTCTGGGGTACAAGTAGCTCTGGCCTGGAGTCACCTTGTAAGTACTAACAGTCCCACGGGGCATGATTCTACACTTAGCTAACTTGAGCGCAATTCTGTTGCTTCATCATCACAAAGACCTGCTATGTGGAAATCCATCTGTACATACAAACAGCTGTGTATATATATCTGCCCCTTCCCCCTCTAACATGATTAGTGTATGTATCAGTATGTATCCCAAATACATATAATACCAATATCTATCTATCTATCTGTCTATCTATCTATCTATCTATCTATCTATCTATCTATCTATTACAATGATACATAGATTCTCCACATATATCTGCATAACACATATACATAATGTACACACACAATGACATTTATAGAAACATCCCTGTTATACAAATTTATATATAAATATATCTATCTATATCTATATATATATATATATATATATATAAATATATATAGTCTCACTTTATAATCTCAAAATACTGAAATGTCAAATTTCGGTATCTCAACACAATCGAAATAGCAAAACTCCATAACCATGAATCCAGAAATGTCAAATTTGCGGTTGTGGTGGTGCGCTACGTGAAGTGGGATATGCTGTGTGTCTGATGTGCGGTGTGGTGTGTATATGGTTGGAGATTAAGGTAAGTGAATATTTGTTAAGGGTTTTGGGTAGGGATTTGAGTGTATGTGAGTATGTTCAGAAGTTTTAGGTGTGGGTTAGGGTAGGTAGGTAAGTGTATGAGTGTGTAAGTGCTGAAAGTGGTGGTGTTTGTACATATGTGATGTGTGTGTGCGAGGTGATTGTAGAGTGTGTAGTGTTGAGTTTACTGTCATTTTTCTGTTTGGTGCGACCTTGCAGTTAACATATATAAGTAGCAGGGGGTAGCACAGCCCCCCGCATGGGGCTTATATGTAGGGTAGGTTTGCCTGTTTATATTGTTGTGTTTGTGTATGTTTTGTTTGTTTTTTGTAATGTGGGGAGGATGGTGTATGTGCTGTGTGGTGTTTGGGGTGTTTACGTTCACGATTTTGCATTTCAGGGTTTTGGGGTTTTGGGGTTTTGATTTTTCGGCTTTATAGTCTTGAGATACTTAAATTCGATATTTCAGTATTTCAAGATTATAAAGTGAAACCCTATATATATATATATATATATATATATATATATATATATATATATATATATATATATATATATATGCATGCAAGGATGTATGAATTTCCCCATATAGCCCCGGAATGCGGAGGTTATTTGCACTCAAACATCAATACAGTTGCCCAAAGGAACAAAAACAAGGTTGCAACACTACATATTCCACTTATCCACAGACTCCTGTGCCTGCAGAATGTCACCATGTAGACAGAAACAGGAGAGCAGGTGGTGTAATGTACAATGGTTTCAAAGCCTGCCTTGGACAGGACCAATTGTCCCTGGCCACATGTTTGCCTATATAAGTGCAGCCAGCTACATATGGCCATACTGGAACCATACACACATATCAGGGATATTAACAGTTATCCAACTTCTAGGACACTAAATAGAATAACAGTAGATATAATAACAGTACCAAGCAGTATCACTCTGCAGGCCACACATGTTGTCCAACACAAGCCTACTTTGTATACACCACAAGTACAGTGCCTGCAATCAGGTGTATAACAGAATTAACCTGTGGCACGTGCAATAAGTACTGTGATTTATAGTGTGTGCCTGTAGATAGGTAAGGGTTCTAATCTCACATCAGCCAAATGTATTTGTGTGTGTGTGTGTGTGTGTGTGTGTGTGTGTGTGTGTGTGTGTGTGTGTGTGTGTGTGTGTAAATATATAATTACAGCACTATGGCCATGCCATATGGGCTGTCCCCCTGCAAACGATATGCACTTTTTGGCCCTGTGACTAGCAGCTGGCCACTAAATTGCCCTCCTGCTGAAGCATTCCACCTTAAGAGTGGTGGACAATTTAGCATTAGATAAACACTATGGTGCATGTGATAAGTATTGTGAGCTATACTGTGTAATAGTAGATAGGTAGGGGTTCTAATCTCACCTCAGCCAACTTTAGCTATGTGTGTGTAGATATATCCCCTTTCAGCACTACTGAGGTGTCCTTATGGATTATAGCCCTGCAAAGGTTAGGCAATTGTTGGTCCTATAACTGGCTGCTGGCCTCTAAATTGCCCTCCTCTACAAGGCTTGCTGATGTCATCCACCTTAGGCTGGCAATCTAGAACCAAATAAGTGCTGTGGTGTGTACGGTAAGTGCTGTAAACTATATTGTCTATGAGTAGTTAGATATGGGTACTAATCTCAAATCAGCCAACTCTGTGTGTGCAATTATATCCCCTTGCAGAAGTGCAGATATGCCCTTATGGGCTATCCTCTTGCAATGGTTAGGTATGTTTTGACCCTGTAAGTAGCTGCTGGCCTCTAAATTGTCCTCCTCTACAAGGCCTACTGATGTCATCCACCTTAAGAGCACTGGATGACAGCCTAACATCTGAAAAACTCCATGGTGCATGCAATAAAAACTCCAAGCTGTAGTAACTAATAGTAGATAAGTAGAGGTTTTAATCTCATATCAGCCAACTCTGTGTGTGTGTGTGTGTGTGTGTGTGTGTGTGTGTGTGTGTGTGTGTGTGTGTGTGTGTGTGTGTGTGTGTGTATATATCCATTCCACGTACATATGATAATCTTTGTAACATACACATTGGTAGGGTTTTGCATTATTTTACTGGTTGCAACTTTTGTAATGTACACATTGGTAGGGTTTTGCAATATTTTACTGGTTGCGGGTGATGTGGTCTACCAGTAGAATGACCACAACATGACCTGCTGATATCAACAAGCATTATGTGTCCTACATGGATAGAACTAGCAGACATGAGGCATACTGTGTGCATCTGGTATTGTCCTCTGTAGTGTGTACCACTACATAGGTAAGTGTTCCACTGTACATGCAGCCAACATGCACTATGTGTGTGCCATGGTGTGCCCTATATGCAGAGAGTAGAAGTGCTGCTAGCCTGAATGTGGCCATGGGTGCATGTCAGGCTGTGACAGCATTGAAAGTCATGTCACAGAGCAATAGGAGATGTGCATGTCAGTAACATGATGGCCATACAGCCATCACAATGGGAGACATCACTATCCTTCATCACAGGAACAGCACATATTGCCCAAGTCCACAAGAGACGCAGTCACACCTCCAGTGTTGAAATGACATTCACCAGCCAATCATACAGATGCATTTTGTGTGGAGGTGCATTGAGGTACTCTCTGTACTGTACCAGTAGGAGGGTCTGTGTCAAGAGTGTGCTATGTCTGCTGCACAAATGTCTCCAACAAGCATGTACTACTAACGTCACATAGTCATAGGGGCCATACTGTCATGTGCAAATGCCACTACAGTTTGGAAAGGTACATCAACACATGACCATTGTAGTCAGATAGTGGTATGCTGAGGGAAAAGTATATGGAAGGTATGGGCATGTCACCTACTGGTGACTGTGGCTGTGGCTATGCCATATGATTCCTGCCATACCACTGCACAGACATGTCGATGTGTGGCACATGAGTTGTACACCTGTGTGTCCAGATCTGTGTGGCTACCTGTCACCCCTAAGTATGTACACCACATGTAGGAACTGCTGTGCTACTAACCGGGGACATAGGTCTTCCCAATGGAAAGGCTAGTACACACACACATATATATATATATATATATATATATATATATATATATATATATATATATATATATTCAATTGGGATTTATGGTGATTACTATGTCACCAGGCATGTATTTGTAATACCACCATGCAAGACAGTGACATAACACAGTGACTGTACAAGTGCTCACAAGTTGCAGACAGCAGCCAGCATTTTTAGCCACAGTCAGTCAATACCCAATTGTACTGTGGTGACATGCAGTCCAAGCAGCAGAGGACCCAGGACTGTGCCTTGTTGAACACTGCTGCTTACAGAACAGCTATTGGAGTTGGATGTCTCTAAGTTGCAAATGTTTGCCTTCAATGGGCCACGTAGTGACCCTTACATTGGCAGTATCTTGGATGCCTAAGTGGGTGCTTTGTATATGTTGCCTGAATGTGCAGTATAGTGAGATGGCTTGGCTCAATCTGGGTTTTGTACACCCTAATGTACCTCCACCCATGTCCCTGCTGACTGCCATGGCAAGGTGTATTTGAATATTAGGGCAGCAGGGCATGCTGCCAACTGTGTACACCATGTACAGTCTGGTATGTCAGCTGGTGTATACACAAGTGTCTGGGAGTCGTTCCTTCGGAACATGCCATCAGGAGACCTATGCTGCACTGACACCACTCATCAGTGTGGCTCACCATCCACCATTAAAGATGTATCCCTTATAGGTAAACTCTCTCTGCAGCCAAAGCTACTCTCGATGACCTCTGACTGGTACATTACCAGGTGGTTACATATAACTACCCATCACTGTCTGACATTCATACAAACCCAACAGTTATCCAGGATGGCCTAAACCACAGTCAGGTGTTGTCTGCACAACTAACACAGACAAAATGCCACAAACTGCACATTACTATCCTGTGGGATATCATCCATCCCAGCACAATAATGTTGTGTCTGCGCACCACACACACTGGAGCCATGACTCATGAAGGTATGGACACACAGTGCTGTACCCTTTGTCTGATGCTGTTTATGGGGATGTAGGGATGCATTCACTGTTGTGCCACCAATGTGGACAGGTACTGGATGGATGTAAATGTCAGGCTGTCGTCACTATACTGAATGCAGTGGACAGCACATCATCATTGTGTTAAATGGAACCCTTGCCATGTTATCATACAGGCATAATGTACAACTGTAGCAGCCACACAGGTGCCATGGTACAGTAATATACAGTGTAGTTAACATGTCCTATGGTGTCTGTGTCACAACCATACAAATGTAGTCTGCCCACTAACTGCTATGATGGGGCTGTGTATGTCCCCATACAAGAAGGTTCCAGATCCCACTGTGTATCTCCAGTGTGGCCATGAAAGGTGTAACACATGTTCCATGTGTGCTACACACCTACAACATCAATGTGATAGACATAGTACATACTGGGGAGACTGCTATGTGACACAGACAGTGCACCCTCCATGACACAGCCCCCCCATGCATGAAAAGAACACATCTGCTGTCACACACATCATGTGCAGGTTACACAATGGGATGCACAACATGACAGTCATAACTGCTGTCTGCCACCTGTCTGCACTGGACACAGGATATTTATAGATGTGCCAACTCCATCATCACACCCTGTAGATTTGTAAGTTCAGAAAACTCAGTTGACACGTATCAAGGGTAGCAGACCTTATAACAAAGCATGAATGCATGATTACCCTGACTGCCCCCATTGTCTCTGTTAGACTGTTAAACACATATGCACTTAAGGAGCCATGCACGTATACTGCTGTGCCTTGTTGATGTCATATTTCTGCTGTGCTGCCATACCATCTTGTTCCACTGTATTGCCACCATGTGTCCATAGTTTATCCCCTCAGACTCCTGGAACAGAAATATACACAGGTCCATGTCACACCTGTCATTCTGTAACACTACTGTCAGTACAACATCATACAACATAAGGTACACACAGTTTGGTGTTTAGGCATGACACATGCCAGCATACAGTATCTGTTGTGGACCACAACAAGTGGCATGGCAAAATAATATTGCATTACACAAGTACATGTCAAATACTATAGGAACTCTGCACATATGACAGCTTCATTTCCCTGCATTGATAGCAAGGATGACAGAGATGTAGTACAAGTATCATCACATGTACAGGGTGTGGTGTGGGGCTTGCTGGAGGCCTAGGCTGTGCCAAACAGTTGACAGCAAGTGTGTGAGTCAGGAAGGGGTGCAGGTTAGATGGGCCATGGAGAGGTTACATGTGTGTCTGTAGGTGACTTGCATGTGACAGTGGTGTTTGAGTGCATGTTTGTACGCAGTTAAGCCCAGTGCTAGCCCTACACATGTGTATGTTGGACAGGTTTGGACCATACATGGTAGAGTGGAAAGTTCACTGTCTCTGGCTATGAACACGGGAACTGGCTCTGCCAGGAGTAGTACTGGCACCATCATGCCAGATGCAGTGCTAGTACCTGATGGTGACTGCTGTCCACTGGGGCTGTGTCCACCATGGGACTGCACTGGCCCACATGCCCATACCCTGCCACATCATGGTGTGGACAGCACACTTCCATCTGTAGTGTTGGAGGTACTGCCACTATGGGAGCATGGCTGTGCAGGCCACGTGGACTCTCAGCAGATGGTGTTGCTGACCTATGTCCATGGGTCCTATGCCAAACTCAAATCAGATGTTACAGCACAGACAATGTGCGGTCCAGGATAGACACTGTCTCAACCCACTGTCTTTCCACTGCATTAGTGAACTGATGAAAGATGTCCTCAATGCAGGGGAGGCCAATAGACTGTGCTATATCCATAACCCTAAGCATATGTCTGGTTTTCCTGTCAGAATGTGTCTGTGCCTCGATGATAGCCCAAAGCATACATTGAGTGGACAGACAGAAGACCTCCTACAAGCACCCCTATCAATCTGTCTGTGTGGGACCTCACTAGCTGTCTGGCTATGGCCACTGTCTACACTCACTGGAGACATAGCTGCCACACTTCCCTGTTCAATGTCTCCACCCTCTGACTGTCCAGTATCTGTGGCCTCTGGGGACTGGGTATGTGTGGGCATATTGACTGTGTGAAGAGACAATGGTTGTAGAAGAGGGATATCAGCCTATGGGACAGATTCAGCATCAGACAATCCCACCTGGGCCTTACTATGGCCACCATCATCATCAGAGTCTGATGAAACACTGACATCAGGTTGTGAGAAGGACAGGCTCCAACCACCTGGGTCACCTGAAAAAAACAAGACAAAAGCAGTACATTGCTACCTGCACTATTATGTATGGTAATCCACACAGACTCATACAGATGAGAATCCATAAGTGCATTACCAGTCTCACATCATTTCATCTCTGCTTCCATGCACAACAAATAAGCTTACAACAAGATACACATACATGACAAGGCCTTTATAACATGCACTTCAGCTACATCCAGTTAAAGTTCCCAGTACATCATACCTGTAAGGTATGCAAAACGACACTATACCATACCTCTCAACCTCTTAGAGCAAGAAATCCGGACAAAGCCATAATTAAAAGTGGGACAAAGGCCCAAATATAAGGACAATTTTTAAATATTGCTCTTACAAACTTAAAAAGTTGATAGAATAACATGTTTTACATTAGCATGAATTTTCTGAAGGGTGTGCAGTCTGAAACTCATATGTCTGTCTTTATTTTCTGACTTCAATCTTTAATGAGTTGCCACTAATTTGCCAGAAAACCACAATGGTATGAAAAATGGACCAAAAATATAAGGCAAAAATCTGGACATTCTGTGAAATAACTCTACGGTTCAGAGGTATGCACGTGCTAGAACTACAAACAAAACCCAGTACACCTATCCAGAAAATGATATGTCAGTACTACTGTAACTGCCTTAGGTATGTACCATCTCCATATTGTCTTTGAACAGACATCTTGTAGTAACTGCCTCATGTATACCAGGCTATTTAGTCACTCATAGCTATAAGTGCAAACATGTTAATTTTCATTCTAATACACACCTGTGATTACCCAGTCTATGAACTGTTCCAGAATGGAACATACAGATATTCCACTCTGGCTAAACACAACAATTGTACTTAGAGCAATATGGCAGACATTAACTTTCTTAGAGTATATATGATCCATAATACAGCAGTATCATGCTTACCAGGTACAGGACCATGGGCTTGGGCAACACTTGATGGGCCTATGAAAAGGGGAGGGAGAGGTACCATCAGCACCAGTAAATGTTGCAGGACTACAAGATAATATGTGCACATATCCACTTGTACAATAGCTACTGTGTTATTGGCTGTATTGCTGACATTCTGAGTATGTGTGTACAGCTGAGCTTAAACCCAAACCCCCTCAAAGCACATAGACCTGGCACCCATGTACAGGCATGTATGGCCTGCCATAATGCATGATACAGTATTACACTGGTAAACACAGTAAGCTTACCTGGACACTCCTGTGCTGTGGGCACTGTGGCACCCACCTCCACAATGTATGGTGTGATGAATGCCTGGGAGATGTGGTATGTTCATAGGTTTGCCAGGAATTCCTCTGTGGCCAAGAGTGGTTATTCCACTGCAGCGCCTCCACCGGTGGCAGCACAATCCCTGGTGACATCAGCTGCCCTTCATTGTGCAGTGTTCACAGTGTCTGTGGCACTGTGTCAAACCTGCTCATAAGTCCTGTCCTGGTGGCCAACTTATTAACATCGCACACAAAGTCTGCCCACCATGCAACCTGCTGTTCTCAGTTATGCCTCCCTCTGGATAACAGGATTTGATGATGCTGGCTTAGTCCATCAACTATTATCTTATTCTCGCATCTGAGAAGGGGGCATGTTGTCAGTGGTACATAATTCCTGAAAG
>NC_056731.1:1063945992-1064190992 GCF_019279795.1 Protopterus annectens | reverse complement strand
ACAGGACTATACAACTTCTTTAATTCTAAATATGTTTTATCTTCTACACAGAAAAAAAGTACAACTTTTCATTTACTTGCATTTGTTATCCAAAGCCAACAATGTGTGAAAAAATGATCATTTATTAAGTGTACTTAAAGGGTTTGAGCCAATCTGAAGGTAAAAAATGAAAGTGAGAAGAAAACGGATTTATCTGCTGACCAACTTCGAAAACGTAGACTGCATTGGACATTGTAATTTTAAACAACTCATGGCATCTTGCTTATTATGCCAGAGTAATTAACAGTCATTGTCTGCTTCTGAACAATCATTTCTTTCTTTCTTTCTTTCTTTTGAGCAGAAGTGTAGTTTCTTTTTTATTAATCTGAATTGGTCAGAGTAACCATTGCAGAGTAAATCAGACATAGCAATAGTGTGCTTGAAGTTTAACTTGACTTGGGGGATGTAATTATAGGAACATTTAAATATTTTAGATATAATGGTAGCACAGACCTTTATGAGAATAATTTAAGTTAATTAAAATGAATTATTCATATCATTAGCAGATAATGGTTTTAAGGCATGCAACGTGCACTGGTTCTGTGTAATTTCTAGATTAGAATAATGCACTGTAGATGGGAGTTCTCCAGAGTTTGCATTTCCAGTGATATTTAACAGTGTAACGCACTACCATATTAAAAGTCTATTCCTTTCCTTAATATGAGAAGAAATGCAATACAGAAATACATTTAGGTAACTGTATGACCTCATAGTGCACCATATTTATTTCAAGTAACAGTAGTAATGCAGACTACAGTTGCAGGAGACTTGTCATTCCAATTAACCTACTAGCTAACTTTTTTCACTGTTGAATAGTTCAATAGCCAAGCAAGGATACTGATCAATGCAGTTCCTACTTTTTAAATGAAAGGTATTAAGATGTGGTAGACAATGTGTCCCTCATTTAAAATATTTTCAAAAATGCAAATATAGCAATTACCTTCCTTCATCCATTCTGCCCTTCTGAGGTGTTACACTACAGTGATAAAAAATTTCTTGAATGAGAGGGTAATGATTCCCAAAAGGATGGCAATAATCATAGCTGTTACATTTTTAATGTGAAATATTTCCTCCACCTAAAATTTGAAACTTACTGTATTATGTGTTATTGTTACTACTGGAAGCACTTTCCATCCAGAATATATGATCATGTAAATAGTTTATGATCCCCCCCCCCACACAGTCACACACACACACACACACACACACACACACACACACACACACACACACACACACACACACACACACAAATGCAAACATGCAAATCATCAAATTACAGCTACTTTCCTGACTGAGTATACTTCAGATCAAATGAATGAAAAATTGATATAAAGGAAGATATTGAAGTCACCCCACCCCAATTCCCCATGCCTCTCAACTGTCCCTCAAAAGTGATTTTCAGGTAAATTACGGAAGATTACTGTCAAGTGGTGAAGCCAGTTTTAAACTTCTTATTAATCAGAAAATGCATGTTGATGGAACGTCTTTTGCTCTATTTATTTGTCATGAATTAGAGTTATATTTAACAATTCTCTTATTTTAGCCCTTTTTCATCATAATGGTTGATTGATGCACTGAGTCTCTTATCTGCTCACTCTCCCACTCCCTTATTCTAAAATGTATGCAGAAGGAATGCCTCTTGCTGTATTTGTTAAATTCATAATTTCATAGGTGTTTACTAGGCTAATGACCACAAGGGCCTTTTTAAGCCTAGCCATGCATCCCAATTTTCTAACAAGTTCTGGTACTCTTGAGAATTGTAAGCAGAGGCTTGGGAGATGAAACATTTACAAACATGGGCCTGGGAGACAAACCATTTACAAGTTGCCTGTGTCCATTAAAGACATAGGGGCCACGCCAGGGATGAATTTCTTTTTCCTCAGCCAATTGTCCAAGTTACCTTGAATTGGGTTAGAGAGGAACTCTGCTCCACATGGATGGGGAGTCTGTTCCAGTGATGGTCTAGTCTCTGGGATACATACCTGTCTCTACAGCAGGTCCTATTTATATGATAGGCAAGGTTTAAGTCTTTAGAATGGGTAGTTCTGGCACTGTTTGTTTTGCAGATATGCAAGGAGGTACATCAGAGTGGGGTCTGACAATGCCCTGTGTGCTAGACATAGATCTCCACTCAATAGCCTGTCGAAGACATAATACAGGGATAGGGCCTTGAGGTGGTCTGCATAGGACATTTTACTTATGTCCTGCACTCTTTTAGTGAGAAAATTCTGTGGATGTTCCAGTTGTTAAATATGCCTGGTTAGGTACGTACCAAAGGGGGATTGTACTCAATGACAGGTCTGATGAATGCCAAATACAGTGGAACAATGACTTCCTTGGATTTAGATGCCATACATTCGTTTATTAGTTGCACAATATAGAATGATTTCCTCACTACTTTAGACACATGATAGCAAAAGGCTAGATTACTGTCTATGTATGTCTCTAAGTCCCTGACAACTGGGTCAGCTCTAAGGGACATGCAGTCAATATGATAGTTACTAGGGGTGCATGGTTTCTCGAAGGATACTATTATGCATTTCTTGGCATTAGTTTTAGTCAATGGCTCTGACACCAGTTATTTGCCTATGTCAGCCCTTCATGGAGAACATTTGTGTTGGTGTGGGATTCAATGACAGCTCCTAATTTGCAATCACCTGCATATTTAGTCAGACAGAGAATATTTACATTGGCCTTGACTTCAGAGAAGTAAATGCCAAAAAGGAGCAATCCAAGGACCGATCCCTGTGGGACTCCACTTGTGACTGACCTCTTTCCAGAGGTGGAATCCCCAATTCTAACTTCCTGGATCCTGTCTGTGAGCCAGTTGGCTATCCACCTGGTGACATACAGGTTTATATCTAACCTCTTAAGTTTGTTAACAATGCCAGAGTGGAGTATTGTGTCAAATGCCTTGGCCAAGTCAAGGTATGGAGTGTGAACCATTTTGCTCTCATCCTTTACTTTGCTGACCTACTCAAAGAAGTCCACCAGGTTGAGTAGGCATTGCCTGCCCTGATGAAACCAAACTGGGTTGGATCCAGTGTCTGGAGGTTTACTATATCATTATTGATCATTTCCATGATAATTCTTTCCATGGCTTTGCATATAAGACTAGTGAGACTTATGGGTCTGTAGTTTTCAGGGTCTGTACATTGCCCACCTTTGTGCAGAGAGATGCTGACTGGTGTCAGTGTTAGTTAATGTTATATATGTTTAAAAATTATTCCTGGTTTTAGTCTCTTCAATTTCTACTGTTGACTTTATACAGAATTGTTTGTAAAAGAAGTCCAAAGGTATGCACAGACTTTCTCATGCTTTTCACACATGCACACATGCACACACATGCACACACATGCCCCCACACGCAGACACACACACAAAGCACAAACACACTTTTTTTTTTCCTCTTTGTTTACTTTTTTATTTTACAAAAACAGCAAAACATTTTGTGAGTGTATAAAATGTCAGCATTTTTTTCAGTCCATGCTTAACAGTTTAATATGATGTTGGTAAGCAGTGGAACTGTTTTTTTTTTTTTTTTACCTGGTGATATATGTATATTTTTACTCTTATGGAGAATGTTTGTTAAGCGATAGGGTATCGGTGTACATTTCATCCATATCTAGTTTTGCAGTAATGTACACCATGCACCAGATGGAAAAGTAATGAACATAGAATGCAAGAAATCTGACCCTGCTTTTCTTTGTATTATATTAAAGTATAGCAGAACTATGCAAGAAAGTTGATATATTTCCTGAAATATGGCAAACCTCCTGATTCATTGAATAAAGTGGAAATATGAAGTACAAATGGCTTCATAATCAGGTTAGGAGAGAACTTTTTGCTTCTAGAGAATGAGTAAGCACCTCTGAAAATGAGCCATTTTAAATATTTAACTTTCAGATTTTAGCAGGCTCTGAATACCACCAAAATCTCATTCATGATTTGCATCGAAAATGGGAAAATGGGGAATATTTCCATTATAATGCAGGCTGACTTCCCTGCCTTCATCACATGGAGAGTAACAAAACTGCTGCAGACCAGGATTCCTTCACTGCCTGCAGAATGAGAGAAATTCTGGTGCCACATTTTTGTGCCTTGCTGAGGACCAGCATGAAAGTATACATCCTTTTATCCCATGGTGCAGTGAGAATGATGGTAATTATAATAAGTAGAGGGAGCAGGAGCAATAATATTTTGCATGTAGGATAGTACAGGCTTTTGGTCTTAAAATATTTTTTCCTGTTTCATTGAGGGACGTCTTGCTGTTAGGAATATTACTAGTCCACAGTTTTTCCTCTCATGCTTTTTTCCCATGAATTTGGAAAATTTGTCTCTGACAGATCTAATTTTTGCTTCTGTTATATAAGATAATAAAGAAGGTTGCAGCAGAAAAGAAAAAGATATACAAAAACAAGAAAAGTAAAAGTCAGTATAGGCACTGTTGGGATACATCAGAAAGGAAAAGGTGCTTAATTAAGAAGTAACAGGACATGTCACAAAGTGACTTTGGAAACTGGAGGGCTGGATGGTGGTGAAAGAAAGTAGAATATGGTAGGCAAATACTTAAATGGCAAAATATCAACATTGAATTTAATATAAACACAGACATACAGACACACACACACACACACACACACACACACACACACACACACACACACACACACACACACACACACATACATCAGACTGAAGCATTATCAACATAGTCTCATACAGCCTTAAAGCTCTTAATTTTCAGAAATGTGTATAAATATTATTTAAAAATGCAGTGTTATAAGAAGATATTGCATTGTACCAGATTCCTAATATACTACACTGTTTGCCAAGTCATTTTCCCTTGCCTGACTATGTGTTACTTCTAACAGCTGAAATAAATAGCTATGCCCTCATCACGTGTTACAGGATGCTTATAAATGTGATATTATCAACAGTCATGGCTCCAGGTTACTTTTTTTGGTGGCTCCCAATGTATCCAAATAATATGTAATGATCTTCAGCAACTGTATAATACTTACTAAATTGTCTATGCACAATTTTCAGAACTTTGTTCGTGTCTTTCATTGATACAGCTATGCATACAGATATCCTTCATCAGCATTTTCTAAAACTCTCTTGCCTTACTTAACCAGTTTACCACTGACAACAAAGATAAAGTAAATGGTCCATATTCTTGTTTACCTAAAAAGTGGCACTTTATATCACTGACCACATAAAACAACTGTACTTATCTGGTATCTTCATGACAGTCTTATTATAAGACAGCAAATTATCTAAGCAATTAAACCTTTATACAGTCAAAAATTTAAAAGCAACCTTCACAGAAGCATATGTTCTTAAAGTCTAGCCCATGGACTTTTATTACTAGTCACACAATTTATTAACTTTAATGATTTTATATTCAGATTATCTAGTCTTCTTAAAAAAACCTTGTCCCTCACTCTGCAGCATATATGTTCATAGAGAAGATGGTTAATAAGCATGCACATGTATGTCTCAATCTTCCATCAGCTACTTTAATGGGATACAGTTGACAGCTTGGAAATGTAAAAACAGATGTGTGCCAACATGTCATTATATTTCAAGAAGATATAAATGTGGCCATTATTCCAGCCTCATCTAAACTGCATCCATAATTTAGAGCCTCAGAGAATAAACAGACAAGATTATTGGGTATACAAGAGTCCATCCGACAGATCTACAAAGTCATTTATACCACCATCAGGAAATGTATGCAATATGCCATCATTGTTATTGGTGTTCTCCTTTGATCTACATTTATTTTATTTACATATTTAATGTCTCAACTTTAAGGGAGATCACTCCAAACTGATCTTTTTTACTCTATGTCATGTCATATGGCGCTACATACAACCAATTAAGTCAATCGCTATAACGTGGGTCTATATTAGAACATCGAAGTTTCAAAATTCGAATGTTCTAATATCACACCCTATTCAGCGAAAGCTGAAAACATCGAACATACAGAACGGCAAATTTTTTCCTAGGGAAAAAATTTGCTGTTCCAAAACACATACACACAACGCAAGCACACCAAACAAACAGCAATCCACACACATACACCAAAAATCTTACACCTAACCCTACACTAAACTATACACATACCACTAACTATCCACTTACCTTAAACAAATCCTAACCCTAAGGTCCATCACTATCGCACACTCATCTCACCCGCGCCCTAACCCTAACTCACCTACCCTGCCCTAACCCTCACGTCCACACAATCACACACTTACCTGACCCGCGCCCTAACCCTAACTCACCTAACCCTCCCTAACCCTCACGTCCACACAATCGCACACGTACCTTATCCGCGCCCTAACCATAACTCACCTAACCTGCCCTAACCCTCATGTCCACACAATCGCACACATACCTAACCCGCACCCTAACCCTAACTAACCTAACCCATACTCAATCACACACATACCTGAACCCAACCCGTAACTTTCCACCACAGTGCAGAAAACACTGAAGCAACAAAAACGGACAACCAAATTCTTTCCCTAGGAAAAAAATTGGTTTTCTGTTGCTTCGATATTTTCAGCTTTCGTTGTATAGGGTTCGATATTAGAACATTTGAAGTTTTGAAACTTCGGTGTTCTAATATAGACCTCTATAACGCAACCATAAAAGAAAGTACAACTAATATACAAAACACAAAATGGACATAACAGAAGAAAAGTTATCTAACTGGGCTTTTTATTCAAATCATAGTAATATAACAAGAGCATTATTAATCAGTTATTCCAAAATACTAAATATAGAGAGATCAAAGTCAAGAGGCCAAATGCTGAAAACCTGGTAGCATGTGTGACTGAAGCATAAAATATTAAAAATGTCATTGAGTAAACATTCTGAAACAGCAGTTATCAGCAATATCATTCAGTTACTTTGTAACATTATAGAACTTTACAACATGAGATTGTAATCTCCGCCACCACCTACCCTTAGTCAAGTGTAAACTGGACAAGGTTGAAGTTCGTCAGGTATACTTACCTGAGGTACAACTCATCAATCACTATTTTCAATTGCAAATTACTAGTAGTACAGTTTCTGTTAGTGTGCCAGTTATACAAAGATTATTGGCCTTTAAATCTTCTCTGAGGTGATGCAGTCATGGGCATAGTAGAGTTAAAAACAAAGGATGTGTCAGACAAATCCCTTCACATGGGGGGATCTCGCCTCCAAGTAAATTTTTTTTTTTTCTTTTCATCTGGTTGTAGCTTCTTCAAATAGTTTGTTTTGTCTGGCTAGAGCTACAATTAGTGCAGATGTGTCCAGATATAGTGAAACCATTTCTGCCAATATAGTGGACTGTGATGATGTTGAAACCAAAGGTAATGACAAGCTGCATGAATTGTCAAAAAACAAATGTCAGGAAAAATGTTAATGTAATCTAGGTATGTAGTCTATGTATTTTATTCAAAAATATATCAAATGAAATGTGCTCTGGAAATGTATGAGACAAATGAAGCATTGCAAGAAAAAGCAGCCACCATGAAACTCGGAAAAAAAGCAACAGAAAATAGACAGATATCGTATTTCTGTGTATGTACCCTGAAATGATCATAGAAAATGCACTCACTGCAAGTGCTGAAGTTGCCCAAGCAGCACTGCCAAATAATCACCAAAACTAAGAACACAGGAAAATTAAATCTACAAAAATACCTTACGTTACAAAAATGAAAGATCACTCATTGATGTCTGAACTCCTCCTGATGAAAGAGTGCTGGATCATGGTCAAATGGGGCCTGCAGAATGCCAGTGGTAAGTTTTCTGGAGACAACAAGGGTACTGAACTACCACAAGAGGTTATATTCTATCTTAATGGATGGGAAACATGCCACTGCTAAGAGGACACAGTCTCCGACCTAACCATTGTGAAGCCTACAGTGGCTAAAGATGACCACTACTTGCTTGGGCAGTCTACTCCAGTCACAGCTTTAGGAGGGACGTAATTCCAAATACCTTTGTCTAGAGTTCACCTTGACTGGGAGGGTGGAAAAGGAAGCAAGCAAGTAGGTGTGTTTGAGGATCTCCCTGCAGATATCCTGATAGGGAATGATTTTGATAATGCAGTCCCTTGTGTGCATCAGTTGCATGTAGTCAGACTTGGAGACAGGCAGGTCTGGTAGTCTGGGGGGGGGTCCAGACAGACTGTACACTTGAAGCCAGGAATGATGAGGTGTTACTTCAGGGAAGGAGCTACCCTGTAGCCTTGAGACGGAAGGTGAGCTACAGCTGCTGATGGGTACTGATGTTCCCTTGGACAGAGTGACTGCAAGGGCAGAGGTGAGTAGTAGTACTCAAGCTGACAATGAGGCACTGTTATCAGAAGAGACCAGACTTCCTGTGGAAGGGGAGCTGGAAAGGGTTGAAAAGAGAGAGTTGAGACAGGCTCAGCTCTCAAACCCTACATTACAAGACTTAAGAGAGGTGCCTGATTCTCATGGAAAAGGGGATTCTGTATACTGGAACAAAGGGTTACTGTATAGTAGAATGGACCCCTGAGGGAGGTCTAGAGGCTGAGAGAATGCAGCATTTGGTAGTGTGCAGAACCTACCATTTGGCACTATTAACTATAGCCCATGATGTTCCCTTTGCAGGTCATATGGGCATACAGTGCACCAAGAGATTTATTATGCAGAACTTTTATTGGACTGAGATTCCAAGGGATTTAACAAGGTACTGCAGGACCTGTGAGCAGTGCCAAAACATAGGAAAGGCAGGGGACAAAGTCAAAGCTCCTTTGGTGCCTATGCCTGTGACTGAGGAGTCATTTCCCAAGGTAGCTATGGATATTGTGGGGCCTCTGAGCACCCCAAGTTACACAGGGAAGAAGTATATCCTAGTGGTAATAGATTATGCTGCAGAGACCCTGAGGCAGTGGACCTGTCCTGCATTGAGGTAGACAAGGTAACAAATGCATTGTTAGAGATTTTCAGAAGGATAAGTTTTCCAAGAGAAATACTGGCTGACAGAGGTGCCAATTTCATGTCAGACTTGTTGGCGTGTCTGTGGAAGCACTGTGGGGTGAAGCACCTAAAGACCACCCCTACCATCCCCAGACTAATGGTTGTGTGGTGTGGTTAAACTTTACACTAAAGAACATGCTATGTGCATTTCCAGATCAGTTTAAGAGAGAGTAGGACAAATATTTTCCCCTTCTGCTGTTTGCATACAGAGAAGTCCCACAGGAATCCACAGGTTTTTCACCCTTTGAGTTGCTGTATGGGCATCAGGTAAGGGGACCTCTAGATTTGATTCACAATAAGTGGGAATGTGAGTGGGAATATCACAAGCAGTTTGTTGTGGCATATGTCCTACACCTCAGGACAAGGCTCAGGGAACTCATAGGCTTGGCCCTGGAGAAAATGGCAGAAGCCCAACAGCAGAAAAAGGTCTGGTATGACATGAATACTCGAGCCAGAGAGTATGCTGTGGGGCAGCAAGTTATGATTCTCATTCCTGTCAGACACAATAAGCTGCAGGCAGCTTGGCAGGGACCCTTCAAGATGGTGAGGAAGATCAGCGCTCTTAACTACATGGTAGGACTGCTAGGCAGAAGGCAGGGGCACAAATAGTACCATTTTGACTCCATGAAACCTTACCATGATTTGGAGGCCCTGTTGCTAAATATTTGCAGTAGAAAGCAGAAAGAGTCTGAGCAGGATCTATGGCTACAGCAAGTGGGCCAGCAACATCCCAAATTACTATGGTGGAGCCTAGGGTTGCAGGCATATGATATGACATTGCCGTGCTCTACTGGGGTCATTAATGTCAAGGTTGCTGGGATCTCAAGACAGATTATGGGGTAATGTATTTCCAGATAGGCTCATACCTCTCAAGCAATGTTTTGCAAGGGGCACTTGAGAATCTAGCTTGAATCTTCAAAGGGGGGGAGGTATGATGATTAGAGCTACTGCCAACACAGCTAGCTGGAATTTTGTAAATAATTATATGCCATTTGTGAACATCAAACTGATTTATACAGGATGCTTGTGTTACAAATGTATTAGAGCTCTATGTCATGTGCATATAAAACTGATTAGTACAGATATTTGTGTTGAAAAGATATTTGTAAAGTGCTTGTGCTTGAAATGCCTCCATACTGTGTCCTACTGGAGAGAACAGAAATGTACATTTACTATTGCAACTACTTAAATGTGTATGTTTTAACAGAGGAAACTGAGAGACAAGAGGCCAACCTCAGTCCAGCAAACTGTAAAATATAGCTGAAATTAAATCACTTTATAGGCTAGGCCACAAAAAATGCTATCTCACAGGTTTCAGTGTAGCCAGAGACACAAAGTCTGTACTATGAAGCTTTCTATATTGTCTTTGAGGTGAGCTAATTACTACTCTGGAAGTGCAATTGTTTTATGACTTCCAGCACCTGCCGCATATCTGAGCAAAAGACCTTGTGTGTGTGTTTTTGCAGATAGGTGCTAAATCTTGCCAGCTTCCAGCAATGGTGGTTTGCATGGGAACTAGAAGTAATATGACAGAAGTGATGTCATTCTGCAAGCTATCCTAGAGGTAATATTTTAGATATTATTTTAGAAGTCTCTTAGTGAGACTGAGCATTCTGTGTTCTGTCCTGAGCCTTGTGAATATTGGGGAAAGATGGGCAAAGGCTGCCAGCCTAGTCAAATAGAATTTGATACATAATTCTATCATTTGTATAAATAAATGTAAAATACAGGCTTGTGTTCTTAAATGAAAGAAAACACTGTAAAATGTGAATTTCATGATTGTTGCAACATTGCCATCTGCTATAAGGAAAATAAAGCTAAGCATTTCAAATGTTCTTTGAAATTACAATTATCTAAAAAAATGGTGCAGAAGGGGCTGAGTGAACACATTCTTTCTATTGTCTTAACTTAAGGAATATTTGTTAAAGTATACATGTGAAATGTCTTTTATTGTTGTAGTTTCCTGAGCAGGTGTTAGATTGCTAAATAATGCAGTTTGTGGCCTGGGAACTCCAGACAAATTGCCAAAATGATGTAATGTGAACACTGGGAAAACTTAAGGTCAAAATATTGTAATTTGGGAGGGTCTTAACAGAGCTGTTTGTTAGTGAGTTTTTAAAGCTATTGTCGAGAGAGAGACTGAAAGCATTTTGTCTTGGACCATCAACCCCAGCACTGCTTATGCTCTTTATCTATACAAGTAGGATTATAGCACTGTGTTTTCAGTTAAGAAGAGCTAAAGATTAGAAAGTTAGATTAAGTGTTTATTTGACATCAGACCTGTCCTACTGTATTATTTTAAGTTTCTGTGTGATATCTCAACTCTTAGATATCTCTGTGGTGTAGTAGGTAGTATTGTATTGTGTTTTTAATTATTTATTATTAAATATTTTTAAAACCTTTACCTGTGGCTGGTTTGTGTAGAGGCAAGTAGGCTCTAGAGTACATTGCATGTTTATAGAGTTTGTTGTAATAAGCCACTCTAATAAGCCTTAAGACTGTTTAGTCACACTTATCATTGGATAATATTACTGCACAGTAATAATTGGACACCCTTTTAAGGGCCTTTAGGTAGCTAATAATTATTACTGGTGGTGGCAGGAATTACTACCATATAGTCTGGGTAAAGGGGCACAGCTAGAGAATCTGTGTCAGCCTTTCCCAGGAGTGTCTGTGAAGTTGTATAAATACTTATCTCAAAGTGTGGGTGTGTATCAGCTACCTGGGCTGGGGATGAAGCACTGGTGGGACAGAGAGGGTGCTGGAGGTTAGCTTGCCAACTAGGCTGAGATCTGGACCCTATAGCTGTGCCAGTGGGGAGTCTTATTGGGGACCTGGAGAGCAAGGGAGCAACCAGCCCCAGACTGACTCTGATCTCGGTGTGCACTTATGGGAAATTGTACTTTACTGTGTGTATTTGTTATCCTTTCCTCTTCTATGAGACAAACTCCCTGGTGTTAGTGATGAAGATTGATGGCGCTGGCCCAGCAATCAAGGAGCCACATGCTGGGGTCCACACTACTTATCTGGCCTGTTCTTCTTGTCAGGTCTGTGAGGGGAGCAGCTATGGTACTATAACTAGGGACAAACTTTCTGTAGTATCCTGCTGTCCCTAAGAATGCCCTCACCTGCCTTTTAGTAACAGGTGCAGGCCATGCCTGAATAGCTTCCACTTTGGCAGGTTCTGGCCTTATCTTACCACTCCCCACTCTATGTCCTAGGTAGGAGACCTCTGCCATACCCACCTGACATTTGCTCGGCTTAATGGTCAACCCTGCCCTCTGTAGTCTGCCCAGCACCTCCCTGACATGCTGAAGGTGCTCATGCCAGGAATGGCTGTAGATGGCAATATCATCTAGGTATGAAGGGCAAACCCTCCTGCTTCTGCTAGGATATTATCCACCAGCCTCTGGAAAATCTCTAGAGCATTCTCCATCCCAAAGGGCATCTTTGTGAACTCATACAAGCCAAAAGGAATCACAAAGGCTGACTTCTCTCTAGCACTGGGAGTCAAGAGCACCTGCCAGTAACCCTTGGTAAGATCAATGGTTGTAAGAAAGTTAGCCCCATCCAGCTGCTCTAGGGCCTCATCTCTCCTAGGCATGAGGTAATCAGCTGACTCTGTGTGACTATTTAATTTCCTATAATCCACACAGAACCTGGTGCTGCCATCTTTCTTTGGCACCAACACCACTGGTGAGGCCCAGGGACTGTTGGACTCCTGAATCACCCCTAGTTCCAACATCTCCTGTACCTCTACCCTCAGAGTCTGTTTGACTCTCTCAGGCACCCTATAAGGGGCCTGCCTAATAGGCCTTTGACATCCTGTATCTACCTGGTGCTGCACTGGGTGGGTGCTCCCTGGTTTCCCAGTGAACATGTCCCCAAATTCCTGCAACACTGCTCGGAGTTCTCAAACCTGGTTTGGAGATAGCTGCTGGGACATTGCTACCCCTTCCACTGAGGTGTCAGCCTGAGCCTCACTAAAGAGATCAGTCCCCAGCATTCCCTCAGACTCTGCCTGCAATCCACTGCAAATGCTCAGCACAAGGGCCTCCCTATCATGGTAAGGTTTCATCATGTTAACATGGTACAATTTGTGCCCCTGCCATCTGCCTAGCACTTCCACCCTGTAGTTAACATCACTTACCTTTCTTACCACCTTGTAGGGTCCCTCCCAAGCTGCTTGCAGCTTGTTGTGTCTGACAGGAATGAATACCATTACCTGCTGCCCCACAGCATATTCTCTAACTTGAGCATTCCTGTCATACCACACATTTTTCTGTTGTTGGGCTTCTGCCAGTTTCTCCTGGGCCAAGCCCATGAGTTTCCTGAGCCTTGTCCTGAGGGTTAGGATATATGCTACAACAGACTCCTTGTGAGACTCACACTCACCTTCCCACTTATCTTGAATTAAAACTAGAGGTCCCCTCACCCTATACCCATACAGCAACTCAAAGGGTGAAAAACCTGTGGATTCCTGGGGAACCTCTCTGTAAGCAAACAACAGATGGGGCAAATATTTGTCCCTCTCCCTCTTAAACTGATCTGCAAATGCCCATAGCATGGACTTGATTGCAGAGTTTAACCTCTCAACAAGACCATTAGTCTGGGGGTGGTAGGGGTTGGTCTTCATGTGCTTCACTCCACAGGATTTCCACAGAGAAGCCAGTAGGTCTGACATGAAATTGGTACCTCGATCAGTCAGTATTTCATTCGGGAAACCCACCCTGCTGAAAATCTGTAACAAAGCATTTGCCACCTTCTCTGCCTCAATGGAGGACAAAGCTACTGCCTCAGGGTATTGTGTAGCATAATCCACTACCACTAGGATATACGTTTTCCCTGTGGAACGTGGGGTACTCAGAGGATCCACAATATCCAAAGCTACCCTCTGAAATGGCTCCTCAATCACAGGCAAAGGCATCAAAGGAGCTCTCACATTGTCCCCTGCCTTGCCTACCTTTTGCCACTGCTCACAGGTCCTGCAGTACCCTGTTACATCTCTGGAATTTCCAGGCCAATAGAAGTTTTGCATAATATGCCTTTTTTGTAAGTTCTATGCCCATATGACCTGCAAAGGGAATATCATGGGCTATGGCTAGAAGTGCCAGATGGTAATCTCTAGGCACTACTAATTGCTGTATTCTCTCACCTTCTATTCCTCCCACAGGAGTCCACTCTCTGTATAGTAAATCTTTGCCCCAGTATACAGATTCCCCCTTCCCTTGAGAATCAGGTGCCTCCCTAGCTACCAGCCTCAGGCCTTGCAATGTAGGGTCTGAGAGCTGAGCCTGTCTCAACTCTCTCTTTGTAACCCTTCCCAGCTCCCCTTCCAGAGGAAGTCTGGCATCCTCTGATAGTGGTGCTTCATTGTCGGCCTGGGTACTACTACTCACCTCTACCTTTGCAGTCATTCTGTCCAAGGGACCATCAGTACACACAAGCAGCTGTGGCTCACCTTCAGTCTCACTGCTACAGTGTAGCTCACTCCCTGAACTAACAACCTCAGCAGTCCTGGCTGCAAGTATGCAGTCTGTCTGGGTCTCCCCCAGGCTACCAGACTTACATGCTTGTCTCCAAGCCTGACTGAGTGTAACTGCACAAGCGCAGGGTACTGCACTATCAAAATCATTCCCTATCAGGACATCTGCAGGTATATCCTCAAACACACCTACTTTCTGGCTTTCTGTTCCACCCTTCCAATCAAGGTGAACCCTAGCCAAAATTATTTGGAATGGGATCCCTCCTAAAGCCCTGACTGGGCCAGGCAAGTAGTGCTCCTCTGTAACCAATGCAGGCTTTATATCAGAGGTTGTGTCTCTCTTAGCAATAGCCTCTTTGCCATTCACTACAATAGGATATAACCTCTGGTGGTAGTTTGGTACCCTTGTTGTCCCAAGACAACCTACTGTTGGCATTTTGTCTTTCCCACTTACTGGCTTCCTCAACTTTGGTTCCCCACCTTGCCTCCGTGGACATCTGTATGCCACATGGCCCCAATGGTTGCATTCAAAACATTTCACCCTAAGTCCTGATCGTGTACCTAGACTATTGGCTTCCCCTGCTACTGGTGGATTCTGTTGGGGCAGTCTATGCTGCTCATCATGGGTTCCTTTAGACCCATGAGCAGTACTGGGGGTCCCCTTCCTTTGCAGGGCTGCCCTGCTGGCCAGGTATAGATCTCCCTTCTTCTTCAACTCATCTGAAGTAGCACATTGTCTATCAGCTAAACAGATCCTCATGTCCTCAGGCAAAGTGCTAAGGGCTTGTTCCCTAAGCAAAAGGTCTGCCAGCTCTTCAAAAGTGGTGACCTGAAATCCACTTACCCAGCTATGAAAATAAGTGCTCAGTTCAACAAAATATTCACATACCTTTTCATCTGTCTTGCATCTATGCTCACTAAACTTTTTCCTATACATTTCAGGTGTTTGCTTAAAACATTGTAACAGACATCTCTTTACAGCAATATAATCAAAACAGACAGAATCAGGCATTTGTGATATAGAAGTTACAGCTTTCCCATGGAGTAAGGGGATCAGGAACCGTACCCAGTGCATTTGGTCAACACTATACTGTTTCCATACCCTTTCAAACATGTGAACAATACTATCAAAATTATCCCACTCTTTAAATTGCAGAATAAATTTTCTGACTTGTTGTTCTTCTGGGGTCCAGTTACTCCCTTGCCCATTACCTCCATGACTCTGGCGAAGAGTCAGCATTTCCCTCTCATGCTTCCTCTGACACTCCTTTTCTTCAGCTTTTATCTCCAAATGCCTGGCCTCCAACTCAAGTCTCTTTAGCTCCTGCTGGATTTTTAAGTCTACTGCAGGAAGGTTGAGCTGTCCATTCCCCAAGGATATTGTATCTCCACTGCTAGTCTGATATACCTTCGCAGAAAGGTTCAGCTGTCCATTCTCCGTGGGTATTGTATCAACACTGCCAGTCTGATTGTCCTCCTGGATGCTGTTTTCTGATGCAGCTGTAGCCAAGGCTGCAATCAGGTCTGCCTTAGTCAGGTTTCCATGTGCCAGTCCCCTAGCCTGGCACATCTCCACCAGCTGGCTCCTTGTCAGCTTTCCATACTCCTGTGCTGACATGCTGCCTGCTCACCCTGACTAACTAAGCTAACAAAAGAAATAAAACAATTGTGATCTGAACACAGAGTATACACAATGTGGCTGATTTAGAGTACAAAACACCTTCAGAGATCACTGTACATAAGCTACAGGATTCACTCTACCAACACCACTGCCAAACAAATGTGTGAGGATATCTTACCCCAATCACTGCCAAACAGATATGTGAGGATATCTTATCCCAACCACTGCCACCAGATATGTGACGAACTCCCTGGTGTTAGTGGTGAGGATTGAGGCTCCTTGATTGCTGGGCCAGGGCACGGTCGTCACAGGCCTGACAAGAAAAAGGATCATTCACCACATCATCTGCCTTGCTCTATTAAGTAAGTTATTATGGAATAGTAATTCTTTTATATATAGTCAGGAATATAGTGAAGCTTAGTTTAGATAATGTTTTTCATAGTTTGTCCGAGTCTTTCCTGCAATGTTATTTTAAATATTTCCTGGGATTTCGAACTGTGATGTCACTGCAAATTGATATTTAGTATTGTCTTGTTCTTTTATTTATTATTAAATATATTTAAACCTTTCATTGTGGCTGATCTTTGTAGAGATATTTAAGTTTTGAGAGTATTTGCATATTTATTTGGTGACATTGTGTGAGCCACTATTAATAGCCTTGTTCTTGGTCAAACTACCAGTTGTATTAGTTTTAATATTACACAGTAGAATTGGACACCCTTTATTAAGGGCCTTAAAGTAGCTGGCAAGGGGTTCTGTTGGTAGTGACAGCTACCTTATAGTCTTGGCAGAATGAGGCATAGCTAGTAAGACTGTACCAGCCTTTCTCAGGTGTGTGTGTGTGTGTGTGTGTGTGTGTGTGTGTGTGTGTGTGTGTGTGTGTGTGTGTGTGTGTGTGTGTGTGTGTGTGTGTGTGTGTGCAAATCAAATCTCAGAGTGTGTGAGTCAGCTATTTGGGAGGGACACAATGCACTGTTTGGACAGAGAGAGAAAGAGAAAAATTATTGGAGGCCTCTCTCTTAGAACCCTTGATAAGGACTCAGCTCTATAGCTGTCACAGTGGGGAGTCTTATTGGGGATCTGGAGAAAGAGAGAGGAACCAGCCTCTGATTGACTGTTCTCTGTGTGCTCTTATGGTAAAATGTGCTTAATTTTGCTTGATGCAGAGATCTGAATCTGGAAATACTGAGGGGGTGTCCCGCTTAACCTCCCAGTGAACATTCCCCACAGGTGTCAGTGGTGAGGATTGAATCTCCGTGATTACTGGCACAGAGGTGTTGGGTCATCACATTAATTAATGAAGATGTTGCTGTTGGCAAAAACATTTCAGCATTTCATCTAAAAATTCACTGTGTGCTGCACTTAAAGAATAAATTGTCTATCCGTACCTCAGTCCTTCCATAACACCTTTTCTCATTTTTCCACATGTGATCAGTGCATCACTTTAACAGTCATAATCATCTAGAGCCATGGTTCATACAGTTGAGTGGCTAGCGCTGCCACAGATAGTCTTCCACACCAACATGTGCATTCACACCTATGGCCAATTGTCTGTTACAATAATAAAAAAATGTTTGTCAGCAATCAATCTACCTGTTGTGGGAAGTGAACCTACATGTTACTGCATCAAAAGCGCTGTACCACTTACAATCACAGTCACTATCATGTGTCATAGAGCAGATATTGCTGTCTCTACATCTGACCTTGATACTGCAGGAGTTCCTCCACAAGACCTTACTCCTACAAGTTTACTGAGAATTTTGCTATCATATAATAGCCTGCAATCACTACTTTTAACCTCAGTACTTTAGGGTCTCTGCAAGAAGGCCCTACTCCTACAAGTTTACTGAGAATTTTCTTTCACTGCTTAATAGCCTACGGTCACTACATCTGACCTAGATATTGTAAGATCTCTGCCACAAGGCCTTAATCCTACAAATTCACTGAGTATTTTGTCATTGCAAAATCACCTGCTGATGTCACTGCATCTGACCTTGTTACTGCAGGAGCTCTGCCACAAGGCCCTACTCCTACAAGTTTACTCAGAATTTTATCACTTCATAATAGCCTAAGATCACTACACCTGACCTAGATACTGCAAGAGCTCTGCCACAAGGCCTTACTCCTACAAGTTTACTATTTTGCCATTGCAAAATCACCTGAGGTCACTGCATCTGCCCTTGTTACTGCATGAGCTCTGCCACAAAGCCTTACTCCTGCAAGTTTGCTGAGGATTTTGTCATTGCATATTAGACTATGGTGACTACATCCAAGCTCGATACTTCAGGAGCTCTGCCACAAGGCCTTACTCCGACAAGTTTACTGAGAATTTTGTCATTGCATTATAGCCTGTAGTCACTATATCTAAACTCAATACTGCCGGATCTCTGCCACAAGGCTTTATTCCTACAAATTTACTGAGAATTTGTTATTGCATAATGTAGGCACATTTATCATGAAGAACCTTGTGCATATTAACTTTAATCAGGCAAATACATGCCTTCTCTGTTATTGAAAGTCTCTGTGAAACAACATGTGCACTCTAAGGGGCTTCTTACTAAGGTGGCTACTGTTCCCTTTTTCTTGATCAGTAGATTACACTGCATTTGCCAGTTATTTAACCTCAGTAAATGACAGAAAACCTGTTTTACTTTGCTTTGTATCTTTTTTGTCCTTTGTGTTAGGTAAGTGATTGTTCTCAGGTTTAATTTGACTTGAGGGTGTGAAGTTTGCTATGCTCAACTTGACTTTGCTACTGTCCCTATTTCCAACTCTCACCCATCCCCTCTTACTCTAGCACTATACTTTCTACATACACATTTCACTTGTGACTCTTATTCTAAACCCTTCTCAAATGATCATACTACTCCTATACATAAACTTCTGTTTCTTGTTTCCTCTTCCCTAACTCCATTTCATTTTTAGCCCCACTTCTATCTTTCTTTCTCCCATACTGCTTTGCACTATATCCATTCATAATTAAAACCATCCCTAATAGTGCCTGTCTATTTCACGTTGTAATTTTTACTTATCCCAAAAAAACCCTCTTTTCTTCTTAATTTGACTACATCATTATATGCTAGTTTTTCATACCCCTTTATTTCTTACATTCCAGAGACAATGCCAGGACAACCAAACTCTCTTCTTTTATAGAAAATATTTTTGTCCTTATCTATCCTCTACCAGATTTCAGAATCTGCCATCACTGAATCTCCTACTGCCCTGTAACTTCTTGTTTCCATCTTCATTGCTACTTCCCCACTTACCTGACATCTATAAAATATAGATTCCTGTACTTAATTACGCTACTCTTCAGCTTATCCTCTATTTTCTCCTTTTCCATCTTTCGTCCTGCCATGACTTAATAATATCTCAACATCTCTCCAACTCTCTCCTAGCCACCTGTTTGTAATTCTTCTTTACACTCTCCACACGTTGCATCAAACCTATTTAATATTGCCCCTCACCTTTATTCCAAATATAGGCTGATTAACTGCACTTCAACTCAAGCCAAACAAAATTATGTACAAAGTTCTCTCCAACAACAGGTATGCATAATTCCCCAATATACTAAAGTCCTTCTAGGAGGAGATATATACCGTAATCCTGGCCCCACCTATGACAATGAACAGGAAGATAATTCTCTCCTACACTCTTCTGTAACCCAGCAACAGCCAGTCCTCACCCTGGTAGTCTAAATTTTGGTGAAATAAATATTAGAAGCATAAGAAATAAAAATGCTGAACTACATGCCTGATTACTCAGCATAAGTCTGACATTCTCACTGTAACTGAAACTTGGCTTAATCCCATTATAAACTACTTTGAAGTTATACCTCCTGGCTATAATATCATCTGTAATGAATGTATAAAGAGGAAAGGTGGTGAAATTGCTTTAATATTTCCGACCATCAACCACATTTCCATTTACAGCAAACCAATACCAAAATTCAGTTCAACAGAGCTTCTTATTGCGTTCTTCAAAATAAACAATTATAATCAAATATATATTTTTGTCCTTTACACCCCTACTGGTGACAATACAGCTATACTGGAAGATATCCTACATTGGATATCCATGAAATTTTCACAAGAAAACATACTACTATGTGATATGAATGTCAATTGGTTGGACATAAGCTCTGACACCCCTACATCTAGCATGAATTATATATGGTTTCACACAACTAATCGACAGCCCCCACATTATAGCAAGATATCAAATTCCTTATTGGAATGGATACTAGTATCAGATCCTTATAAATACACCACCACAGGTATAATGTGAAATTCTCTCAGTGATCATGTCTCAATCTGTATGACAAGACATTTCACACATCCAGTTAAACAGCATATTTATAAAATAACACACAACTTTTCCAAGTTTAACCCAGAAATGTTCATTACTACACTATCATCTATTAACCAGAACTTCCTAAAAGTCATCCTCTTAGATAATGTTATACCCAAATTCAGTACAGCTTTTCTAAATATCCCAAATAGCCTTGCACTTCCTAGAAGGAAAATACTAGAAACAAATAATGCAGTTTGGTTATCCAAAAAATAGTAGAATGGCATTGCAGGATAGAAAACGGATGGAATGAATGGCAAAAATATGGAACATTTCAATATCTTAAGAACTTTAGAATGCTTTACAATCATACTAAAAAGCAAATGCATAAAGACAAAAACTATACTATAATAACTTTCAGAATAATACTAAAGACAATTGTAAAATATTTTGGACATCCATTAAAGAAATCTTACATCCGGCCAAAAATTTAACCCAAACTCTTCTCCAGGTAACTTACCACTCAAAACTGCAATACAGTTCAACTCTTATTTTAAAGATAGTATAGCATCTCTGACCAAGAATTCCTCAACATCTTATCCTATCCCTGCTCAACATCTACATATCACCACATCTACAATCATCTTCAAATATATGCCCTCATCCTATATAAAACTACTCTTAAACAAACTTAAACCATGCTCTTCTTCAGCCAATGACCTTCCAAGTGAGTAACTAAAAATAGCAACCAATAGCTTACCTGTCTCAATCCTTATAAATATGTCAAGTCAGGAAACCCATATTCACTCTCTCTGGAAAAAAGTCACATATTATCCCTTTGCACAAAGGCAGAAATTCAACAGACATTAATAACTTTAGACTTATAGCAATTTTATCTCCCCTCACCAAAATACTTTAACAATGTATTTCAAAACAATTGGCAGACTACCTCCTGATGTAAGAACTCCTGTCCCCTATACAACATGGCTTCCATCCTTCCCATAGTACTAGCACTGTCCTTCTGACTTATATAGACTGTGTCAATAAAGCCAGATATAACAGCAAACTAGTTGATTCCTTATTTCTAGACTTGTCTAAATACTTCAACACAGTTTGTCACAGCAAATGTCTAATTCAAATGTACTCATTAAGACTCTCTCAGCCTGCCCTTCTGTGGTTGAAAACTACTGGTCCAATAGGTATCAGTCTGTAAAATGGCATTCCAAGTTCTCCCCTTACCTCCCTGTCACCACCTGTGGACCACAAGGCTCTATCCTCGGTCCATTCCTCTTTAACATTTTTACCAATGCCCTCTATACATCCATGCAACAGACCATCCTAATACAATATCCAGATAATTTCACTCCCATTTGTACAACTGACAACATGGTACACCTCTAAAAATTACTCGGGAAGCTTTAACAGCCACTGAAAAATACCTTTGTAAATCACAACTCATGCTAAACCCAAAAAAGACTACACTATTACTTTTTTGCCTGAAATCCCTTTCTCGTGAAAAAACAAAATGTAACGCCCTCTCTCTTGATAATATAACCACTGAAGTCACTTCTCATAGCAAATTATTTGGGGTGATAGTAGATGATAAGCTTAAAATTGTCCTGCATAAACAAAATTGCATAGGCAAAACTCATCAAAAACTGGGGATGCATTACAGAGCCAAAAAAATTTGCACCGATACAACTAAAACTACACTTGCCACTACTTATCTCCTACCCACACTTCTTTATGGGACTCCCATCCTTACTAACCTCCAGGCTTCACAAAACTTAAGACTTGAATAATGCTATAACAAAGTTGCTAAATTTGCAGCAAATACCCCTTTCAGAACCCACCATTGTATAGCACTAAAAAGCCTAAAGTGTATTAAACTGCCTCATTAACTGACATATACACAGCTTCTTACCACCTATAAAATTATCCAACATCCATCTCCCTGTTCAGCACTAAAAACATTCTACATAACTATGTTCCCAGTAGGTCATTGCAATCCAGAGAGAAAAAACTCCTGTTTTTCTACAAACTTAACAAATCTGCTAGGCATTGTTTGTACTCGTACAGGGTTGCCAATGCCTAGAACTCCTTACCTGCATCCATCATGTTAATACCCACCGTCCCATTATTCAAAACCACTCTGAAAGACATCCTAGCTAAAATCTAGCTCTGTTCTTGCTCAAAACCAGAATAAACTACATCCCTTAATGTGAACAAGTACATTTTCATTCCTTAGCCTCCTTACTCTACCTTTCTTCACTTACTTCCTTAAGTCTATCAAATTCTCTTCCCTGACTTTCTCTCTCTAAATATACCATAAGCCTGTTTTTTCCCCTCGCTTCATATTGCAATTATTGTTTGTATTAGACAAACTTACCTTTAATTTCTCTACAAACTTCTAAAATTTCTGTAAATATTATATGATTGTTGTATTGATTTGATGTGTCAAGGGCAGATCATGCCTACTCAACAAGATGGACTGGATGGGGCAAAATCGTTCACACTGCCTTCCTTGACCTGGCCAAGGCATTTGACACAATACCTGACTCAGGCATTGTTGACAAACTCAAGAGTTTAGGTAAAAACCCGTATGTCACTCGGTGGATAGCCAACTGGCTCACAGATAGGACCCAGGAAGTTAGAATTGGGGAGTCCACCTCTACAAAAAGGCCAGTCACAAGTGGAATCCCTCAAGGAACAGGCCTTAAGCCTCTTCTTTTTTGCATTTACTTCTCAGAAGTCAATGCCAATGCCAGTGGTTTTTGGCTGACTACATTTGCAGATGATTGCAAACCAGGAGCTGTCATTGAATCTCACACTGACACAAATGTTCTCTAGGATGGGCTGACACTGACAATCAACTGGTGTCAGAGCCATGGAATAAATCTAAATGCCAAGAAATGTATAATAGTATCCTTTTGGAAAGTCATCCATCCCTGGTAACTATCATATTGACAACATACCCATTAGAGTTGACCCAGTGGTCAGGGACTTAAGGACACACATAGTAAAATAGCCTTTGACCATCATGTGTCTACAGTGGTGAGGAAATCATTTTTATGTTGTGCAACTTATAAACAAAGGTATGGCATCTATGTACAAGTAAGTCATTGTTCCACTGTATTTGGCATTCATCAGACCTGTCATTGAGTACAATGCCCCCTTTGGTATGTATCTATCCAGATGCATCCAACAATTGGAATGTCCACAGAGGTTCCTCACTAAAGGAATACAGGGCGTAAGTAAAATGTCCTATGCAGACTGCCTCAAGGACCTATCCTTTTATTCTGTCTCCTACAGGCTTTGGAGGGGAGATCTATGCCTTGCATTGTAAGACCCCACTCTGGTGGACCTCCTGTATATCCACAAAATAAACACCAGAATTACCCATTCTAAAGACTTAAACCTTGCCTGTGATATAAATAAGACCTGCTGGTAAGATAAGTATGTATCCCAAAGACTACCTTGTCTATGGAATAGGCTCCCCATCCATGTAAATCAGTGTTCCTTCCTAACCCAATTCAAGTGCAACTTGGACAATTTTATGGGAAACTAGAAATTCATCCCTGGTTTGGCACCTATGTCTCTAATCGACACAGGTGCACTGTAAATGGTTTATCTCCCAGGCCCATGCTTACAAGTATCAAGGATATCAGAACTTTCCAGAGATTTGAGATGTTTGGCTAGACTTAGAAAGGCCCTTGTGGTCATTAGCCTAGTAAACAACTATGAACCTATAAACCTATATAACTTGTATCAAATCTTAACCAATATTTTTATATTATCACTAACTTGTTATAATTATTTAAACTGAAGATGTTTTTGTTTTATTTCTGAAGATTGTAAAATTAATGTTCTTAAAATCTTCTGTAATAATTTGAAGCTTTTGTCCCCAGACCTCTGCTGAAAATGGGCTTCGACCTATTTGGACTTTCCCAGTGATCAATTATCAATAAATAAATAAATTATGAAACTATGTGACTGATATTGACAAAGTGTAATCCTCAGTAATTTATAACACAAACAAACAAACAAACAAAAAAAGAAATAAAATTAAGGAGACCTGGCAGTTAGTATGGAGGTTTAAGGCAATTGTTTGCCAATTATTAAGATCAGGGTTTGACTCCTAGAAAAGTCACTTAACTAGAAAGTGTCCATAACTGGGGCATCACACACACACACACACACACACACACACACACACACACACACACACACACACACACACACACACAGACACACGCGCATGCACACACACACACACACACACACACACACACACACACACACACACACACACACACACACACACACACACAAACAACTTGGCTTTGCTGCTCTGTTCGGTATCTGTATCTGTGCAAATCTGTTACAGGCTTACTGCTCACACTCACAGCTTAGCTGCTGCTATGTTTGTTATTGTGGGGCATATTTAATGGAGCTTGTTGTTTATTGGTGAGAGATGCACTACTCCAAATCCATTACCTGTGTCAATGCCATAAATCTCTCAAGGTTTATAATGGGGAAAGTTTCTGTAGCTTGCTCTGCTGTATAATGACAGAATTTGGCATGCTGAGTCTTCATAAGGTCCTAATGTTGGTGATATGTGATGATGGAAATCAACATGTTCTATATTGTGTCTCCTGCAAGCTCCTAATGCTGGTGATGAGTCAGGTTTTACTTTTTTATTTACAGGTGATTTTCAAGCTGTCCAGCCAACACCCCCCCCCCCCCCAGCCAACATGGGTCCTAGACATCTGCCTTGGTCACCTAGTGCTGGATCTGACTCTGAGTTGAAACACAGAAAACAGAAGACAAAGAATGTGTACTAAAATGCCATTATATAGTGAGAGATGCACCAGCAACTAGTGAGGGCAAATTTAACCCCAACTGACCATTTTCAGGTCTATCCCCAGAATGTTTTCTTTTTTGAACTATTTTAGTTGTTTGATTTAAAAGTCTATATTGCCAAATGGTCCAACATTTATTCATGAAATGTTTAGGGAACATTAGTGGCATAAACACAGTATCTATAAAACAGTATTGGACTTATGTCCTACCCTCAAGGAAGACAAAGGAGCAAACATCTTGAATATTACTAAAAACTCAACTGTATAATGTCACTTTTTATGTCTCAATATTTACAAGTAAAAAAATAATCCTTTATGCCTGAAATCACACTAGATTACATATTTGTTTTTCATAACCTTTGCGTATTCATCTGAACAGAACTGAAAGCTTTAACATATGTTTTAACTTAATTTGTAACATTTAATTTTATCTAATTACAAAGACCATTCTTGACTGAAGTTCACCCTAACCTCAAATAAGAATCTTTCTCTACTCCTTCAGGTGATTCTTATAACATTTTCCAGAACCCCCCCCCCAATAATCATACTTTCATTCAGATTTTCAGTCAATAACTTTGAGCAAAAGTAAGCTAGATAATCTCAAATATGTCTATGCCTTAAAGAGCATGTAAGAGATGTGTGCTTTGACAGAACATGCAAAAATAGCATTGAATATTATTTTTCCATAGAAAAGAGTATTATTTATGGTTTTTATTTCATATGAATATAATACTAGTATAAATATGACAATGTCTAAGTTTATCAATTAGAATGAAACAAATAGCAAAACCATGACATACAAATTGTTATATATGGCAATTAGTGATACCTAGTAAAAAGTACGATTTATTGTGTTACCATATGGAAGACTATTGCAAAATTCTAAGAATAATAAATCATGACAGATACAAGATTCAGTAAGCTGGTAGATTCATCTATAATGACACATAATCTAACATGTCGTAATGTAGTCTACAGTTCATACACCCAATGATAAAAACAATCTGTATTCAGGAAAAATAAATACTATTTTCGTTGTGATGTAATGACAGCTTTGTACTATAGGCCATTATTGTATTTAGAATACTGAGCAGTTCTGAGAACACTCAGTAGAAAATTAATATAATGTAAATAGTCAGAAAAGTGATAAGGGCACATGAACTAAAGTCATTTGATACTTTCTTTGAAGGGCCAATCTTTGCCACAGTTTGAGATACCTTTGCAAAACTTTCAGCTATGAACAGGGTATTTTGCTTCAAAGCTTTTTAGACAAGTGCTTCAAAGTACTCCAAAGAGTGATAACTGTGCAAGATGCACTTGTTCTGCAATTGATTAACCTCAGTTACTAACACTAGCATCATTGACACTTAATGCAACCTCTAGTCCTACAAATTATTTAGACCCCTTCAAAGTAAACAGTACTCAAACTGCTGTATTTAATATACAAGGTAACTCAGAACCATCTTATCCAAGTTCTCCCTATTTATTAAGTAAAGCATTGTGTTATAATAAAATGTGATGTTGTTGTAGTTTCCTCATAATGTTGTTATATCTCTTACTCCTAGGCTAACAGGGTGTTATAATGTTCTGATGCTTAAACTTAAGAATGTTGTAATTAAGCTCAGATGTCATGGACTTCACAACCATTGTGTCAATCTTTGTAATTCTGTGTATAATACAATCTTAAAAATGTAATATCCATAAAGACTAAAGACTATCGAATGTATAATACTTGCATGTAATCTGTATATATGTAAACTAACATTATGTAAACTACTTGTTTATAGGCCACTTATACAAGTTATCTCTGAATGTCTTTGCTTGTTTGTTTGTTTGTTTGTTTCATGTGGAGCTTTTCTCCCCGGGCCTCCACTGAAAATGGATATGTGTCCAGTTGGATTTTCCTGGTAAACAAATGTAAAATAAAATAAAATAAATAAATAAATAAATTACAGCTTCAATAGAAGTACTGCTCTGAGTCTGACTACACAGCATTAACTTTAGCTGTAATGTACCCTAAGTATGTTATCAGTGAAAAATATATTTTTCTGGTAAAATGCATAGGATTTTTACTTCTAAGATGATGAGAACTTAACACGAATATATTATGGAGATTAGTTTTACATGGCCTTTTGCAAAGTGGTCAGTCAGTCCCCAGAGTGTAAATTAACCATATTGCCAGGCTGTAATAACAAAATCAGGGAGGAATTATGTAAATTTGTTTCCAAAAATTGAAGACATAAAATTCTTGAGCTGATTCACTGATGAGAACAGATGCAAGATAAGAAAGGACATCTGCAGCCAGTTTAATGTAATCATTTAGAAGATTATCTACAGCAAGAGTCATGGGCTTTAGTTTGCATAGTAGTTTTTATTGTTGATATTGGGAAGGGATGCAGTTTAAATTCTGAGTTGTTAACTGCAGGGAGAATAAAATATTATTGTGAAGTGCTAGAATTTTTATAGACTAGTGATAGCATTTATGAAATATCATTAAAAGCTGATGTTATATTACTGTCAGATTCTTGTGGAATGGGATTTGGTTGGGAAGACTTTCCAGAGTCACACATCAAGATAGTTAAGTGCACGTTGCCAAAAATGGTGCAAGGAGTAGAATACAAAATTCCAAAACAAAAAATTCCAGCACTCAAAGTGGCAAAGTTGATAAATCCAATATCGGATGAAGTAATTCAGACCCAAAAGCACTTTAGAGGTACAAAAGTACTTTTAATATAAGACTGAACAAACATTCAGGTAGCTCCATCACGCAGCCATTTGGCTCAACTGAAGAAAAACACAGATCGGTGACCGATTTCGCCCCCTGGCGTCGTCAGTGTAAAATTACAAGCAAGCATCACACCAGCCCATGTTTTATAGTAAGGAGATTTCGGGCAATGACAGTTACATTGAAAAACTAAGTAAAATATATTAAACAAAAAAATCAAAAAACAAATAAATATATACATATGTATATAGAGTATATAAGCATAATCTCCATATTCAGTGTATTATCATACTTTTAAATAGAAAAAACACTATTAAATGTTAACTTTGAACTATACATGAATAAATACCAAAAAGTGTATCATCTCATACAACTACATATGCCCACTGATGAGTATGGCAAGATAGTTATTAGATATAAACTGAAAATCTGTTAGGAAAGAGTAAAAGCAAATGAAGAAGGAAAAAAAGGGGGTGGGGTGGGGTGAGGGTTTAATTACCAATGATCACTGAGAGTAGGTTTGTACAGAGCCCCAAATTTAATCATTCACATTCTATCTTTTTTATCCAGAATTTCATGTTTTCATAAATCAGATAATCTACTACCCTTGATAGCATCAATACCAACAAAGAGAAATGAAGCAGTGTTATGGTCACATGAATGTTTATATAGAACACTTCTTACGTGTTTACAATTGATGTCACTCAAATGTAAAGCGATCCTGCTCTTCAAACTTCTGGAGGTTTGTCCGATGTAAAAGGCAACACATTGGCATACTGCCATGTATATCACACATTCTGTGCGACAAGTGATAAGATGTTTAATATCAAAAACTTTAGAGGTATTAACAGAAGTGAAAGATTTGGTTCGTGACATCACCTTACAGTATACACAATTACCACAGGCATGTGAACCAGTTGGTAAGTCTCTGGATATATCATCCTTAGGCCAATCAATCTGTTTGAACCAAGAAAGGGATGCCCCTAAGTTCTTACTCCATCTAAAACTGTATAAACATCTAGAATCCAAGAGCTGATCAAAAAAATGGTTATCTATAACAGTACATATCTTGAAAAAATCTGTTCCATAATTAACCACAAATCTAACATTTTGATTGGACCTAGGTTTAAATATGCTGGAGTTATCTGAATCTGAATTGAAATTGGTTGGTTTTAAAAATTCATGCCTGGAATAGTTGAGAGCCATTGATTTTTCTATATGGATGTTACGTTTGTCATAACCTCTTTTAATGAATATATCACTCATATTATTCAATTCCATCTTGTAATCTTCTTGGTCATTACATATACGTCTAAGTCTGCAAAACTGTGACTTAGGTATACTATGAGTGATTTGTTTTGGATGGCAACTACTTGCCTCTAATATAGCATTCTTAGTAAACTGTTTACGAAAAAGGCCTGTATTAATAGTGCCATCTGTTGCTTTAATTACCTGTACATCCAAAAAATCTATTTTGTTCATCTCTATTCTATCAGCGAATTTTAAACCAAGATCAATAGAGTTGAGATATTTTACAAAATCCTTCCAACCTTCCAAATTTCCAGACCAGACACGCCAGCAATCATCCAAACAGCAACGCCACATCACCAAATCTTTCTTACAAATATTTTTCCTGGTTATAATAATTGCCACTCAAGATACCCCATATAAAGGTCTGCATAGATGGGTGCGAATGTGGTTCCCTTGGCAGTTCCTCTTATTTGTAGGTGACAGTCACCACAAAAGTCGAAAACATTATAATCCAGTACTATCTTAACCAAAGCCATCAAGAATTCAATGTGGGTATGGCTATGTTTGCCATAAAAGGTAAGCCAGTGTCTGAGAGCTGATATACCACAATGGTATGGTTTGTGTATAATGGTTGCACATCAAGTGTGCAATGGAACCAATCAGGGTCAACTCGCAAATCATCCACGAGACATAAAAGGTCACTAGAATCTTTAAGCCTGGCTCTAACAAGTCCTAGCAAAGATTTTAATTGTTGTTCCAAATAAACAGACAAATGTTCCATCAAAAACCCATGTCCTGAGACAATAGGTCTTCCGGGAGGGTTGTTTATAGTTTTGTGAATTTTGGGGAGAATGTAGAACCTCTGGGGTTTAGGATTGTCCACTGTCAGTTGTCTATGCAGAGAATCTGATATATTCCCATTTATTACTGCAGTGTGCAAAAATTCATCAATCTTTTTCTTAAAATCCATAGCAGGATCTAAAGATAGCTTATAATATAATCTAACATCATTCAACTCTTTTATGAGCTTCAGTTAGATTATCTTTCTTAGACCAGATGACTACCACTTCCCCTTTATCAGCATTCACTATTATTACGTCATGATTATTTTTAAGACATGCTAGTGCCTGTCTTTCTTGTTTTGTTAAATTGTCACCAAACTCCCTAAATATAGAGTTTTTTCCCATATGTAGCTCATGTAAAACTAAATCCTCAAACAACTTAACACAAGGATGATATGGTGGTTGAAAAGTAGATTTTCTGAAATGAAAAGGGTCAAGAAAATCAGCAGTATTAGTAACATTTTCAGTATCAGATTTATTACTGAAAAAAAATATATGAGATTTAAATTCCTGCAAAATTGTTTTAAATCAAAACATGCATCATATTCAGAAACAAATCAATAAGGTAAATAGCTAAATCCTTTATTAAGCACACTTTTTTCAAGGGGTGTCAACACATAGTCAGTTAAATTGACTATGAGATCATCCATGTCTGCATGAAAATGAAATTCTACATTTTGGTAAGGTCCCTGAATATTTGTTCCATGTTGCTCCCTGGTCTGCCTGCGATGCTTTCGCCCTCCTCTTCTAAAGGGCCTATTCTGCCCCTCGATCTCTTATGTAAAGGTGAAATTTGTTCCTCCACACCTTGTCTCGGTATCAGTACTTGGGGGATTCGAAGAAACATCAGAGGTACTGGAATCAGTGGTCAAATCAATGGTTCTGGTAGGCTTAAGTATAGATCTCTTTCTTTTACACTTTTGTTTAAAATGCTTATTAACAGGTTCAGAGAACCTGACAGATCTCTTCATTGATTTCCAAGAATAAACGGTATTATTTTTGACATCACCCATATCTCGGTTAAATTTCTTAAGTTTTTTATTTTTTATTTCTTTCTTAAAACCATTCACCTCAGTCTAAGTCTCATACAATTTATCATAGTCACTTTGATTATCGTGCTGTTGTATTGTATCAAGACAATCATCACGTTTCCCCTTCATTCCCACAAGTACACGTTCATAGTATTCAATAAGTAATTCAATGAATATATAAAATCTCTCTCTCTCTCTCTCTCTATATATATATATATATATATATATATATAGCTCCCATTCAGAATTGAACATCATATGGTCGAAGCCATATGAATGACTTTCCAAAATGTAAAACCTTTTGAATGGAGATTGCAGTACAGTGGGGATGGGGGAATTTACCCTTTTCCTCACTGTAGTGTGATCTCAGAGTTGATATATATAATACGCAGTGGGTTCAGGGGGACTTAGCCAGCAAAAATGAAGATTATGGTCTCGACCATATGAAGTTTGATTTTCTGTTTAGTTGATCTTCTGAATGGGAACTATATATATATATATATATATATATATATATATATATATATATATATATATATATATATATATATATGGGTTTATGTCAAAATATCTAACACAAAAAAATATCTAAACCCATAATATCAAAAATAATACTATGCCCTCCAGACCCCTTGCAACCAACTCCAGAGTTACACATCAGTGAACAAGAACAAATTACATATTTATAACAGACTGAGTCCTAGATATTTTATGTCTGCAAATGTTTTTAGATATGTTGACTTTAGATCAAATAAATGTACTCTATACACACAAACACACACACACACACACATATATATATATATATATATATATATATATATATATATATATATATATTTATTTATGGGATCCAGACACGTGCTCGACTAGCATATGTCTGAATCACAAAACACACATACATGAAAGTGCTTAACATTGACAAATGCTTCTGTGTATGTGTGCCTGTTTCGTAGAATGGACTACAGTGCGGGTAAGGGAAAATTCCCTTTTCCCCACTGTAGTGCGATCTCAGAGTAAGAATAATAAAGTAGGGGGCATGTGGGGGTTGCAGGTGGGTTTTGCCCCCCTGCAGAACCATAGATTATTTTTTTTGAACTACACATACACAGAAGCGCTTTCATGTATGTGTGTTTGATGTTTTGTTCTTCTTTCCTGAAGCAGTCAGTATATGTTGGTTACACATTGGATCCGTATGGTCAGTTGGTGTTTGTAAGAGGGAAATATAATTGTGATACTAACTGGTCCATCTACGTAGCTTGTTGCCAAATGTGTCTGGCATTCTACATTGATAAAACTATAAGGTGGGTGAAAGATAGGATTTATGAACATGAAAGAGATATTAATAAGTTCAAGGATACTAAAGCTCTTTATAGACATGTAGAGAAATCACCCAATCATATTTTTAAATATTTTATTATTGAACAATTAAAGAGAGATGCCAGAGGTAGCATTATTGAGGGCCATTTACTTGTCAAGGAATTGTTATGGCAGCTTAGGCTTGATTCTTTGAATGAGCCAGGTTTGAGTGTTAGTGTATGTATAGTTATTTTACATATACATATAATTTTTCATATATTTTTTATCATATTTTCAGCATTTTTTTTTTTTTTGTAATAGGTTGTTTTTGCTCAGATTTCAGTGCAGTTGTTGATTTTAATATTGAATTTTAACATTGTTGTATTTTTGAGTATATCTCTTTTAATTAATGTTTCATATCATGTGACCTTTATTGGGTATTTAAATCTTTGGTATTATGTTTCAGTAGTTCTGATGAAGTCCTACAATGGATGAAGGTGCTTAACTACTGACTGGAATTTTTCATTAAATTTTGAGTGTTCATTGCCTAGCCTCTCCCTTTTGTTATAAACTTAATACATGCTATTATGGATTCTGCTTATATCTTTAATATAATATGAAATGTACATGATTTATACAATTTGATGTTGACAACTTCATATGTCCTTTTTCTAAATATGCAAAACAGTTCAGTTGGGAGATTGTTAGAGTGAAGATCAAAAAGGTCCCTGATTCAATCCCACGTTTTGGCTTAAAAAAACGTGTGGGTTGGGTTTAGCATAATGGTTAAGGTCTTTACATCATAGATATATAGCGCATGGTTTTATTCTGACCTTGGGTAATTGGCTGTGCTTAAAATTAGCCTAGTGTTCACCTATGAACATGAGTATACCAACAGGTGTGACTGTCTACTGCTGATATTTGTGTTTAGTCAGCAGTGTTTCCTCCATTCATACCTTTTCTGGATCCGCCACTGGAATATCTGGCAAGTGTATCATCCCTAAATGCCTACTGCTGTTGTTATTGCTGCCAGAACATTTCACTATATAAATGAGTCAGCAAGAAAGGCTGAGTTTTACTGACTTTGGAGCAACCTTGCAGATTTCTGCAATTGTGGTTGTAAAATGGTGTGGCTTCATACTATCTTGACATAAGTCAAAGGATGTAAAGGAAGAATCAGATATTTATTTGGACTAGTGAAAAAAAATGGTGGTAATTTCAATATTATTATAAAGTTTCTGAATTAAGCTTATTCTTTATACCAGTCAAGCTCCAATGATATAAACTGTAGTCCAGCTTTCTCCATGTAGCTACTTGGCACAGCTGCACACTGTGACATGCACTGTAGACTGCATACTTATTATCTGTCCTATTAACCTTATTGCTTTTTGGATATACAGTGCATAGTGCTGCTTTCCTGTGCACTCAGAGCATAGTGAAAACTAGTATTTTTCCTCCACCTAGTGAATCACTATAAACTAAGCAACACAATGTACCTTGGAAGTTCTGCCTAGGGTGTAGTTTGCTGTACTGCTTTGTAGCACTCTATAACTCTGGCACCTAAACTATAAATGTTTCTATGGCACCCTATTAGTTTTATTGCATGCCATCCCATTACATTGAAACAGACATCCATTGGTATTTGGTGTGCCTCTTTTATGTAGTGCACATCAAGTCGTATACTATGAATCATTGTGTTTCAAATGCCTCCTTTGGAATGTCTTGTCAAGCATATTCACCCGTAAAGCATGGGTACTGTGCACTGTTCTGCTTTAAACACTTCCTGCAAGATGGCTTGTCATACATAGTTCTTTGTAAAGAATAAGTACCTCCCTGCTGTCCTCCCTCCAGGCCTCTTTCACCTCTTCCATCCCAAACCTGGTTTTGTGCAACATCATCACTTGCTGCACAGTTTAAATGAACAGCATTAAGTAGCTCAGCTCTTTCCATTGTTAATTTCTTTGTCTTGAGCACAGGCTGCATGGAGGCACATGGTTCATATTCTGAATCACATAATTCATGAACTCTAGGACGAAGATGGCATCCATACTGTGACAGACTAGCTAATTATCTTGGCATGGAGGGATAAAGAACTGATTTCATCCCAGATGACTGAAGGTTGATTAGTTACTTTGACTTTTGCTGAAGCTGGTGTGGGGTAGATGGATGTGTTTATACTCATGGAGAGCTCAGGGCTGGTACTGTCCAATGCCTTAATTCCTTTCATGAAGGATAGCAACACTGAAGATGTCCATGGTCTGAACACTCAGCCATTAATTTGTAAACACAGTTGCTCTCATCATGGATGCACATGAGTATGCATTCAAAAGGGGAGGGCATAATGATTCTAGTGGTGATATGAGCTACATTTCCCATATTTGGGGGAGAGGTTAGGGTCCATAATAATAAATACTCCTTCATTGTGATTATGCCATTAAGGAAAAAGAAAACACACTACTGAGTCTGCTTGCATGTCACCTCACCGTGGCAGCTCTTGTCTTCATGGGGAAAATCCAGGATAGAAGAACAAATTTGGTTGGTTGACCATGACAGTCAGCAGGTACAGCAGAAAGAAGTATATCAAAATATTATGACATTCTAATACATCTATGATATTTCCTCAAACTTCTAAAGCTATTAACTCAATGGTTGATTTATTTCAGCATTAATTATTGTCTTGTGTACAGCTAAATACTTGAGTGTTCTGCTAAATACTTGAGCTTTGGCCATCTAAGATCTGTCTGCAATCAACTGGACATATAAGTGAATTTAAGTACACTTTTATCTGCACTTTTTTCATATAGTACTGCATTTTATGTGTTTTTGTTTCTTACTGAATATTAATCGAACTGAAAATTGTGGCTCTCTGTCTCTACAGTCAGTTCCCACCCCACCTCCCTGTTCTTGTTTTGGTGTTAATCCTGGTGGCTTTTAAATTGCATGTCCCTCTTGTAAATTTGTATTTGGATACTCCTTCTGGGCCGATCTCATTTGCTCACTCAACTGAGTGTAGTGAGGTCATATTCTGATTTCAGGCACTCCTACTGTGTACAAAGAGAGCATTTGAGAAGGAAAAAAAAATCTAAGCTTGTTATCTTCCTTTCCTGTAAGTACTCTAGTCCACATACATATTTGCTGTATCGAGGACTATTTGTAAGGTTCTGAGCCCCCAAATCTTTCTGTGTTGGAGGGAAGCCTTCTAGCTTAATTTTGTTTCTTAGAACTAGCCAGTTTTTTAGTTTCAGCACTCAAATCTGTTTCTTTGAGCTCAGCACTTGTTCATAACTCGTTGTAAGCACTAAATAAGCTACAAATTACTGCAGCACTCAACTTTCCTCGCTTGTCTAGAGGAAAGCAGTTTTTAGTACTTAATAAATAAGCACATATCCAGGCATGTCTAAGGGTCAGCTCCCAGTGTTTTCTCCTGTCTACCTGATGAATCTGAGCATCTTGGGGCAATACAGCAATTGCCTCATGTACACAGACAACCCTCTCCTCCTACCACCCAACATTACAACCTGTGAGAGATGCACTTATATAGCCAAACTGGAAGCAAAGCTCTATGAACCCAAGACTGGAATAGACAGTCAAGAGGAGAAGGTAAACACATGCACCACACCACACTCATCACATAGTCCCTCAAAATCTACACCACCAAAACACACACATAGAAATGCAAAACACACACCTACATTCATGGAGGCTCTCAAGAAAACCCTGCCCAAGCAACAGGGTCCTCCAAAGCAGAAATGCAAGCAAACTCCACCCCCCAACACAACCCAAATGACACATAGCCCACAATCTTAGTGTGCCACTAAACCACAACCCATAAGGCATAACAACGTACCCAGCATTCTAGTCATAGGTGACTCTATAGTCAGGCACACTGATGTTCCACTCACCAGGGTAAACAAGGAGAAAGTCACTGTCAGCTGCCTGTTGGGTGCCAGGATCTGCCACATAACGCACGCACTCAGGTCACTCCACAACAAGTACAAATCTGACTCTGTCATTGTCCATGTTGGTGTGAATGACCTGAGACATACCTCCCTGGACTACATAAAAAGAGACATGGAGAAGCTCTCCGATCTAGTAGCCCAGGCAGGTATGACCCTAGCCCTCAGTAGCATTCTGCCATCATCCAGAATGATACCACAGTACAAGGACAAAATTATTGACTTCAACAATTGGCTAAGCTTCTGGTGTCATTCTAAGGGGATCCAGTATTTGTCTGCCTCTGATGACAAGATCGACAGACCACGATGCTTTTCCAGAGATGGCCTGCACCTGTCGCCCTTGGGATTCCGGATACTGGCTAAGGCTCTTTCCACCACTATAGTGCCTTTGCTAGGCAAGGTTCAAATGATAAATTCAGCACCATAACAGGTACAAGCAAGCAAAATCTAAGGATAATGCTACTCAATGCAAGAAGTCTAAACCTCAAAATGCACTCACTCGAGGCACTCCTTAAAATGGAGAACATCAACATCTGTGCAGTGACAGAGACCTGGTTCAAAGCTCCAGAGAGCACCCCTGTATTGCCAGGCTATAATTCATACCACACCTTTCGGCCACCTAACCTGGACTGAAGCACTAAAGGCGGAGGTGTGTTCATATTCATTAAGGATATCCACACCTCCAGGCTAGTTGCACAGCATAATGCATCCAAGATTATCCAAGTGCAACTAACTCTGGGCAAGACCTCAATCTGCTACAGACCCCCTACCATGCCCCAGGATTCCCACTCTTCATTTTTTGATACACTGGAAAATATTAGGGTATAACCCAACACCCTAATAATGGGTGATTTCAACTACCCCACCATTAACTGGGAAAACTACTCATGTACCAACATTTTCTGAAATTCATAAATTCCAACATCTTGGATCAACTTATTCACACCCCCACCAGGGGCAGCAATATCCTAGACCTGGTCATTGCCAACATGGGCGACCGGTGTTCCACACCAGAGGTCAATTCCTCGTTGGTCAGATCTGACCACAAGCTAATCACCCTAGACATCCACATCCCGACCCCACCCCCATTAGGGAAACCACCGTAAAAACTTCTCCAAAGTCAACTTCACACTTCTTAAGACAGAAGTGGCAAACTTCATGACACTCATGAAGATGGACAATAAAGGTACAACTGCTGAATCCTACACAAATGCACATTATAAGCACTTACATGAGTGCATGGATCATGCTATCCCTAACAGAACCAAGATGCTATCCACCAAAAAAGGAAGCCAATCTGGTGATCCTCTGCCATGAACAAACTTTACAACAGAAGAAAGAAACTGTTGCAAAAAAGAGTAAAATCCCATGACTGGAGGAGCTCCCTGGTCAGCCTCAGTAAGAAGCTGAGATCCCTCATAAAATCCTCCAAAGCTAATTATGAAAACAAAATTGCCACTGACTCTAAAGGCAACCACAAAGCATTCTATAGCTATGTCAAGAATCTCAATGGCAATACCCAGATCTGCTCTGAGTTACAGCACAATGGCACTAAATATACAGAACCAACTGACATTGCAACATCCTGGCAGATAGGTTTAGTGCTAACATTACCCCCCTCTCACCTCCCTAGAGGGCCCATCTCTATACCAGAAGAATGCAAAGTTCCTGTAATCACAGCTGCACAGGTAAAAAACACACTCTCCAAAGCCAAGAACACAGCATCCATGGGACCTGACAGTATCCCAGGCTGCATTCTACACAAACTACAGAACAAAATGGCACCCCACCTAAGTGCCATGTTCAATCATAACCTCACCTCAGGCTTTGTGCCCACTGAATGGCGCACCACAACGGTTATCCCACTCCACAAAGGGGGAGCCACGACGGACCCCAGGAACTACCGCCCCATTAGCCTAATGAACCTGGTCTGCAAGGCCATGGAACATATCATCATGGAACTCATAAACAAAAACATTGGTAATCTCCACACTCTGGACCCCATCCAGTTTGGGTTTGTAAAAGGTAGATCATGTCTCCCAAACCTGGTAGACTTCTTTGAAGCAGTCTCCAAAGCCATAGATGAGGGTAAGGTGGTTCACACAGCCTATCTAGATCTCACCAAGGCTTTTGATACCATCCCCCACTTTGGAAGTATAGATAAACTCACTAAACTAGGTATAAATCCCTATGTCGCAAGATGGGTTGCCAACTGGCTCATGGAGAGAACCCACATTGTGAAAGTAGCAGACTCCAAATCCGACTTCAGACCAGTGACAAGTGGAGTACCACAGGGTTCAGTCCTGGGTCCTCTCCTGTTTGATATATACTTCTCTGAAGTACAGGCTAACACAGAAGGTCTTTGGCTAACGAAGTTTGCAGATGACTGCAAACTGGGAGCCATAATCAAAACTCCTAACGATGTGGACATTCTACAAAAGTGCCTCACTGAGACAGATGCCTGGTGCCAAAGCCATGGCCTGAAGCTCAATGTCAAAAAGTGCATTGTCATCCCCTTTGGTAAAAACTCTGTACCCATGCACTACCACATAGGTGGTAGTCTTCTTAACACCGAAAGTGTGCTAAGAGACCTTGGGACACAGGTGGGCAGTAGTCTCTCCTTTGATAATCACATTGTCACAGTGGTCAGGAAGTGCTTCTACGTGGCACACTTCATCAGAAAAGGTTTCTCATCCAGAAAAAAAGAGGTTATTGTTCCCCTCTACTCATCACTCATTAGATCCATTATAGAGTACAGTGCCCCTTTTGGTATGTACCTCACAAGACATCTACAACAACCGGAGAGGCCACAGAAATACCTCACAAAGAGGATTACTGGCCTCAAACAGATACCCTACGCAGACTGTCCCAAAAAACTCCAGCTTTACTACATCGCATATTGCCTACTCAGAGGCGAGCTCTGCCTAACATTCAAAGCTATGTCAAACCTAGAGCTGTTGGACATGCTCCACTTAAAGAAATCCCAATCCCTCTGAACTACATGCTGTAGGGACCTAAACCTTGCCACCACAATAAACAGAACATGCTGGAGGGATAGATTCTTGTCCCAGAGACTTCCCATACTCTGGAACAGACTACCTATCTATGTCAAATGGAGCTCCTCATTAGCACTCTTCAAGAAAAATCTTGATGATTGGATGGGAAATAGGAAATTCACCCCGGGGATCACTTCTGTGGCTCTGCTCGACAGGGGCACAGGAAAATAATGTTCTTGGGTGGTGAAAGCCAGGGTACGTTTTTGGCTAGGCTTATATAAGCCAATAGTCTAGTACCTACCTATGAACTTATGAACCTATGTGCCTATATACAGGACTCCCAATAATGGTAGGAGAAATGGGTCTCATAAAAAAAAATCTACAATCAAATTTAGATGTGTTACTAATACATGTAACTCCATATGAATTGCAGAAGGAGTCCTTACTGGGCACATTGCAGGTGCTGCGAAAAGCAATTCTGGTTGATATCAAAGAATGAAACAATACCAATTTCATGAACTTTAATCTTACTTTGACTTTGGCATGGGGTCCATTTCATGGTATTAGAAACCCAAAAAATTTGGAGAAATTAAAAATGGTTAATATTGGTGGCCAAAGATAGTGGGCTGCGTACATGTTGGCTTACAAAGTCCATTGAACATGTGGGAGAAACAGACAACTGTAGGTTTTGTAAAACCAAATTGGAAACACACCTCATTGCTGTTTGTGACATATTAATGGCAGAAGGACTGTATACTGAAAGGCATAATAATGTGGCAGGATTCTTGTACTGGGGATTGTGCAAACATTATCGTATTGAAGTGGCTGAAAAACACTAGAAGCATGAGCCACAAAGCATCATAGAAAATGATGGCGTTTACGTCACATGAGATCATCCATTACCAACAGTTCAAAAGATAGAAGTTAGAAAAACTAGATATAGTGGTCCATGAAAAGAAGACAAAAGTAACATTAAGAACTGAAATCGCCACACCCAGTGACTACATTGTTTTGCGTACAGAGAGACACAAAGTCATAAACTATCAGGATTTTCAGGCAGAAGTGAGAGCAATGTGGAGAAAGATACCCAGACAGTCCCAATAGTAGTAGGATCAATGGGTCTTATAAAAAAGAATCTACAATCGTATTTAGATATGTTACCAGTACATGTAACTCCATACGAATTGCAGAAGGAGTCATTACTGGGCACATTATGGGTGCTGCAAAGACCACTTCTAGCTGCCATCAAAGATTGAAACAATACTAATTTCATGGACTTTAATTGTACTTTGACTTAGGAATGGGGTCCATTCCAGTCATGGTATTAGAAACCCAAAAGATGTGGAGAAATTAAAAAAAGTGGGAGACCAGGAATTAATTTGAATACGAAACTACCCCTTTACTTTCAAACTGATATTATAAAGTTCTCTGTAATGTCTCTTCCTTGGATGAAACCCCCAGTCTTGTCCTACATCTATTATATATGGCAGAATTTAGTCCACTCATTTGGTTGGTATTTTGGAAAGAATTTTAGTATAAAACATTTTGAGATCTTTTTTCTCCCCTTTTCTGTCATTCTTATAGCTGCCCTGTGCTCTAGTGTCCCATGACCCTTGCTGAGTCTACTGACAATCCAATCATCTCCAGTCCAATGCCCCAATCTGAAGCCAAGGCCAGCATGGAGCACTGAATAATGCCCTAGGGGGTTATACAGACCAACATCAAACTTTTATTTTTATTTTTGTATAGCATAGCCTGTTGCATTCTCAATACGTTCTTCATGAATCCCATGCTGATTCTTAAGGGTTGTTGTGTCATGGAGGCATATGGCATTTCTACCTACCTCAGCAGCAGCACAGAAGTGTCCTCACACTGATAACCTATAGACCACAACCTCCAATAATGAGTCCCCAGCCTCCACCAGAGAGTACCACTGGAAACACCACCAGGACCACCTATCTTCCCAGGGATGAAAACAATCAACTGACCCTGCTGATCCATTAGTTGCCCAAGTCCTTGCTCAAACCCAGGTTAATTGGTGTGTTGTCAGGGCTTTTTCCTTCTACATCAGCACACTGGCTGAATTTTACCATCTAAATTAACTAGATTGATCCAGTGACAGTCTAATATGTCTAGTAAGTCCTCTTTTCTCTTTAGCATCATTACAGTTCTTCCTTTCACCCATTTTTGTGAGAACTTCTATATGCCATTGTGCAATAAAAACACTTTTACTATTGTGTCACCTCTGGATTCTTATAATTGCAAAAAAAATTCCATCAGTCCTGTGGCCTTGTTATATTTTATCTGTTTGTTTACATCACTTATTTCTTCTTATGTTATGAAATTTAAAAATAAATAAATAAATAAATAAACTGAAAGTGGGACTCTTTCCCATCATTCTGCTTGTGTTTGCTATGAATTAAATGCAGAGTAAAACAATGAATAATGCTGCTTAAAAACTTCTCCTATATCTTTTACTGAAAATGCTGTTCCTCTTTGTGCATTCATGATTGCTGGAATTAAATTTCTCTGCCGCATCTCCTTAAATTTCCACACCAATAATTTAGGGTTGCAATCCTTGTTAAATCACCAGATGTTCCTATATTGTTACATTCTATTTCAGCCTGAAAGATAAAGAGAAATTCAATTTCCACCTTTTGGGCTAGTTCTTTCATTATTAACTGAATGCCTTTGTCTGATTGTGAAATAATCTTTTCCAGAAGCTTAGAAATATGTTGCCCATTGTTAGTCTTTCTTGTTTCTCCCTTCCTTTGCTATAATGTCAGCCCTTATCACTTCTTTTATTTAATTCCATAATTTCACAAATACCTCATTTAGAATTTTAGGATTATTATTTACAAATTCTTTTAGTACAAATTTGCCTTTGCTTCTTAATTCTTCAATTTGTAATGTTTTGTTTTCCATTTCATCTTCCCTCCTTTACTTGAGTATTAAAATAATACTGTTTGCTTTTCTTACCTAAATACTTCCTGTGTGATTTACTGTGATGCCCTCATTATCACCCTATCAGTTCTACTTGCTGCTACTGTAGGGCTTATAAGAAAGAAACACTGCAACTCTACTTTGTGAAAATTCCTCCATACTTCCACCCAGTTCCCTTCCTCCACTTTTTGTATTACTGCAGTTACTGCAGTTCTTACTGTAGTATGATATTCTTTTCTTTCAAAATGTCTGTCTTTACTGGGATTTGTGGTAATATATAGGTGGCCACTGCTATGACTGACATATAGCGCCTTCCCTTCTATTTATTTGAGCTGGGAAAAGAAATGAAGAAAACAAACAAGGGTTATCCACATTTGGGCCAATATATTTTACCATCTGTCATCTATGTGACTTAATAACACTTTCCATATTGGCCAGTGTATTGATCCATTCACCTTTTCTAGTTTTTTGTGTTTCAATAGTTTATTTCTAAAGTGTATTGCCACTCCACTTTTCTCTTCTTCCATATTAGGATAAGCATAGATTTTCTAAACTATTTTATTTCTTAACTTTATAAACTAATTTTGACCCCTTGCTTCAGCTGACTATCCGTTTGCTAATGGTTAACTGTATATCTGCCCCTCTCTGTCCATTTCTACCTCCTAGATGGGGCCATAGCTGGGGAGGAAGAGTAGTGGAAATCTGCACAGGAGGAGGTGAGGGCAGACCTCCTTTACTGATATTATCCTATGGGGTGGGGCTGCCAGTGGAATGGGAAGGCGATTGGAGACCTACAGCAGGGTAGGAGAAAAATGCCATTCCCCTTCAGGATTGTCCTACAATGCACATTAGGGATTCCTCATGCTTAGTCCTTCATCCCAATGGCATTAAGTCACTAAATAGATGTGCAAAGGCACTTTCAAGTGTCATGTTATCACAGAGAAATGGCTTATCATTTCTGACCCAAAATCATCATCAGCATCCATGAATTAGCATCATCTCAGCATGCTCCACTACCCCTGTGAGAGGATGAATGGATTATGTCACTTCATTCCTTAGTCTTCCATTCTGATTGCTCTACTGCATAGAGTGACAGAGCCGTGACAATGACCCACCTGGCTTAAATGGCTGATAATCAGGACTCCATCAATCTATGCCACAGGACTGGATTTCTTTTATTATTTAATTTTTATTGGCTATTTTTCTAGCTATTCTTTGCAAAATATGTTTCCTTCTTATTGGATGAGTGCGTCCATCTATGTTTCATATAAAAAATGCAAGTTTCCTGACTTGGGGATTATTTTGTTCCCTCATAAGCTATTCCCAATCCCCATCCCATCCATATTTTGTGATTTTCTCTGGTATAAGTCATTAGTCTAGACACTTCATAGAGATCTTCGGGAAAATATAATATTAATGCCTAGCACTAGAAAAAGCTTTCAGCCAAAATTATTACTGACAGTAAACTCTACCACAAGGTGACAAACTAGCAAATATTTAAATCATTGCATATAAGCATCTTACAATTCTAGGTTATTTCGACAAAGCAGGAACAATAGTCATTGTACAAGTTACTGCATATTCATAGAATGGCAACTGAATAACTAAACATACATCAAACCTATTAGCAAAGCACTTTAAATACCATAATTACAAACAGCCTTCCAAACACACTCCAGGTCCATGTTACAAAGCATTACATTTCATGCTTTTGCCCCCACTGCACTATTGTTATATAATAAATAAGCTATTACATAAGGTAACTGACTCCAATAATGTTTAATAATTCTGTCATCAGTACAGTGTACTATTGCTTGCGTTAATTTATTGATATGTACATATAAATATATATATATATATATATATATATATATATATATATATATATATATATATATGTGTGTGTGTGTGTGTACATATAGATATAGATTTGTATGTATATGTATATGGTTGTCTCACGGTAAACTGAATTTTGCCGTGGTCGACCTATATATTTGTCGACCCACCTTGATCAGAGCATGCAGATGGTCTACAGGTGCGAGAGATTGATGGTCCTGGGATAAAGGGTTATGCTTTTTCTCCAGAGATTGTGAAATTCTGGGTTGAGTATACGTAATTAGCAGGGAGTGTGGGGGCTTGTGGCAAGACATTGTTTTTTTCTACATGTTACAAGGATTAGCCTTGAAGCATGCATTGTAGAGTGAACATGTTTTTGTTGACATAAGTGTATTGAAGTTAAGCACATTAACATGTACGTGGATTAACTGTTATTAGTATATATACATATATATATATATATATATATATATATATATATATATATATATAGATAGATAGATAGATATGGGTCAATATTAGCTAAACGAAAGAGCATTACAGTGAATGCAATTTCGTCGAAACATATACACTGAAACCCCATAACAGAGAAACCCCAGGTCACCAAATTATTTCCCATGGAAACTAATTGGTAGACCAACACAACACAACAAGCCACTTAAAACATTTCCCCCCACACCAACCATAATTAATATACCAAATCTGAGATCGCACTACAGTGGGATAAAGGGCAATGTCATGGCTTAGGCCAAGCCATTTTTTTCTCTGTGAAAAAAATCACTGACCTGAGCTTTCGCTGTTATGGGGTTTTTGTGTATATGTGCTGGCAAAATGGCATTTGCTGCAATGCTATTTCACTGATCTGATATAGACCCATATATATATATATATATATATATATATATATATATATATATATATATATATATATATATATATATATATATACTGTATATCGAGAGAGAGAGACTGGGAAGAGTACAGATCATAAAAAAAAATCTGCAACATCTTATTTGTATTAAATTCCTGTAAATATTCTATTATTTAGGATCATGTTTTAAAGAAATTAAGTTACTGCATTAAAACTTCTGAATGCTTGATACCACATATACATATCAATATATACATTGAATAATACACAATTGTTAACTGTCATCATGCAATGAGAAAATTCTGATATTGCTATCATTTACCTCATCACAGTATCATTTAGTACAAACTTTCAATATGTTTTAACCTTTTTTTTCTGCTGAGTGAAATTTGCAGACATAGTTGCAATACTGTCCTTCACGTATACAAATAGACAGGTCACATCTAGCTCATAATACATTATTTATTTATTCAACAATGAGCAAAGGGGTTATTTATCCATTTTTGTTAAAGTCAACTTTTTTTATATCCTACTATTATACAGTGGTACTATCCTGAATGAGATTTGCATGTTAGTTGTATATGAAGGTATCTGCGTTTTTACATTGATATATATATATATATATATATATATATATATATATATATATATATATCAAGGATCTGTACAGATCCCCAAAGGCACTTTCTCCCGAAGCAGAAATCACCGAACATACATAACCGAAAGTGCTGTTCACCGAAGCAACACTTTAGGTTAAGTATGCTGGTTGTGCCAGCCGCACTACGGTGCAGTTAAGGCAGTATTCCCTTTCCCCACTGTAGTGCAACCTCGGAGTGAGAATATAAAAGAAGAGGGGTGGGGGCATAGCCCCCCCACATGGGGGGTGCAGGGGGGCTTGTCCCCCCTGCATAAAAGAAGATTTATTGTTTTTGGGTTTTTTTTTTAATGCACTTAAACGAAAGTGCTTTATATATATATTTATATACATGGGTCTGCTTTACTTACCCGAATGGCTACACCACCGACTTTCACTTCGCCAAGACGAAAGGTCCAATAAACCAGAACACCGACTTTCCACTTGAGGTAAGTAACTGCTTAGCCATCCCCCAAAAAAATAAATAAACCAAAGAAAATTAAACTCACCCATGTAGTGGTACTTTCATCTCGGTGTGTGTGTGTGTGTGTGTGTGTATATATATATATATATATATATATATATATATATATATATATATATATATATATACACACACTATCTATATATATATATATATATATATATATATATATATATATATATATATATATATATACACACACACACACAGATACATACATATATATATATATATATATATATATATATATATATATATATATATATATATATATATACACACACTATAAATATATATATATATATATATATATATATATATATATATATATATATATATATATATATATATATTTATGTATGTGCTAGTCACCTGGTTGAATGACTATGATGCCAACAGCTGCCTGATCTAATGCATATGGTCAAATATGTAGCAGATCGACATGTGCGTGAGATTGAACATATCCAGGGTTGGGAAGTTTGCCCTTACTCTGTGTTTGTGCGAACTAGGAGTAAGTATATATAAACAGCAGTGAGTATGAGGGGCACAGCTCTTTACCTGGGAGTGTATGGGGGCTTGCATCCCCTGCAAAAACTGATGTTTAATTTTTAAAATATAAAATGTAAAAGATTAAATGTGCTGAGGCTGTTTTTCTTTGCATGTGCACTGATGTGTCAACTGACTATATGCCGTTGATGTTATTTTGTATTATGATGTTAGCTTTGGACTTTTTCATTTATTAGTGGTAAATACATATATAGATAGATATAGATATAGATATAGATATAGATATAGATATAGATATAGATATAGATATAGATATAGATATTGATATAGATATAGGCATAAGTTTTTGCACATCTATACTGTTTTAGACGTACTCTTCACCTTACCTATTGCTGTCTGATACTCTCTACATTGATAAAGTCAACCAGAATATGGATGCGTTGCACTCTCAGGGCCAGCACTGGACAGGTCTTTTACAAAGTTTATCATAGTGTTATTTAATGTTGTCAGTCTTTCTCCTTCCAAACCTTAATTTTTCTGTTTCTTTTGTTTGCTGCTGCACTGGCTACAGTCCTGTGATGTTTCAGACTTGCTCCACTAATTAAAAAGAAGAGGCTAAAAAATAAAAAAAAAAATTGTTTGCATGGGCATTCAGGAATGGATCTATATAATAACATCGAAGTTCTCTAACATCGAATATTATAATATCAAAGCCTAAACACCGAAGTCTTAAAACATTGAACAGTCAGAATAGCAAATTTTTTCCCAGGGAAAAAATTTGCTATTGCGAGAAACATACACACAACACAAACATACACAAAAAACAGCCATCCACACACATACACTTAAAATCCTACACCTAAACTAAACTAAACTTTACATACAGTACTAGCTATCCACTTACCTTAACCCAACCCTAACCCTAAGGTCCGTCACTATCGCACACTCACCTCACTCGTGCCCTAACCCTAACTCACCTAACCCGCCCCCTAACCTACACACAATTGCACACTTACCTGAACCCGACCCGTAACTCTCCAACTTATCGAATGCTGAAAACAACAAAGCCACAGCAACGGCCCGCCGAATCCTGCACCTTTGCTGTTTTCAGCATTCAACATTACGGGTTTGATATTATAACATTCGATGTTAGAGAACTTCAATGTTATAATATAGACCCTTCAGGAACAGAGTCATAAGATGTGTTGTATGTTATCACATGAGGCTTTATGTGACAAAGAAAGGCATATAACCCCCTGTCTCTTTCAAAGCCACCAAGAGCACAAAACAGAGTTGAATTTACAATCCTTATTAATGTCATGAATCAGGATCACGGAAGACCCTTTATGCAATCCTGTTCTCAATGGTACCCTTCCCACTTACCTGCATGTTAAAAAGCCCATCTCTCTGATTGTGTGCCATTCACAAAATCACAGCAGTGCTGTACAGGCTGGGACATAGCATAAGATATTGGACACAACAGCATAGAAACAGCTGCTGAAACTGCTGTGGCTTCAGCAAGCACTGTTCTCTTCAAGTATGTTACTCAAAGGGCAGTGGTGATGAACTTGCCTGTGCTGTCACACCACGAGATCCCATCTCCTGTTCTATCATTGAAAAATCCCTAAGGGCAACAGACTTCCCTACAGAGCTTGCACACTTCCTATCACACATTACCTTGTCCCATCCACACTGGTGGTGATTACAAGATCTCATCAATGTGAACTCATACAGCACCAAATACCTCATTGCCATAATAAAATAATGACCCCCAATATTGCTTTCCTTTGCAAGGGTCTATATTATATCCTTGAACGCTTAAAAAAGCGAATGCTGATTGATCAAACTTATTTTCGTGAAACTGCAAAATATCGAAGCAGCAGAAACTCAAATTTTTTCCTAGGGAAAGAATTTGGTTGTCCGTTTCTGTTGCTTTGGTATTTTCAGTGTTATGGTGGAAAGTTACCGGCCGGATTACGGTAAGTGTGCGTTTGTGTGGATGTGAGTGTTAGGGTGATTTAGGTGAGTTAGGGTTAGGGCTCGGGTTAGGTGTGTGTGCGATTGAGTGGACATGAGGGTTAGGATGGATTTAAATGAGTTAGGGTTAGGGAGTGGGTGAGGTGAGTGTGCAATAGTAACGAACCTTAGCGTTAGGGTTAGGGTTTGGGTTAAGGTAAGTGGGTAGTTAGTGGTGTGTGCATAGTTTAGTGTAGGGTTAGGTATCAGATTTTAGGTGTATGTGTGTGGATTTCTGTTTGATTGATGTGCTTGTGTTGTGTGTATGTGTTTTGGATCAGCGATTATTTTCCCTGGGAAAAAAATCGCTGATCTGACAGTTCGAGATTGTAAGCTTTCGCTTAAATTAGGTCAATCAATCAGCGTTCACTTTTTTAAGCGTTCAATGATTTAATATAGACCCCATTTGCAATGATTTAGACTCATTCATAAAATACAGTCATTAATGACAGTGACACTATATGTGACTGTGTAAGGCAGGTTAGTACTGCACAGTATACCATATTGAGTAGCAACTGTTGTAGCCCCTAAGCCAAGTTAAAAAGTAAACAGCTGTCTTACACAGTCCTGCTGAGTCCCTCTGTCAGGTAACTCTGAACTACCTCTAGTCCCAAACATAGGTGTCCTTTCACACAGTAGCATACCGAGCATTCCTGTGTTCCATTCAGGGAAACAGAACTGTGACTCTGCCCAGCACCAGGTAGTACCTTGACTTATTTCTTTAGTCACGGTAGTGTAGTGCAGAAAATGCATTTATACGTCCGTGCACTCCCTTTCTGAATACCAGGAACTATAATTCAAAGGAAAGCTATATTCTTCATATATTCATAGCAATATGAATGCACTGTTGCAAGGATTCTGCTAAGGGTTACTAGTTGTTCAGTTGAAAGCTTGTTAATCTGTCAATATTTACTTTACAGTACTAATATCTGTCTTCTATAACACTTGCAAACTTCACCTGTTCCCTCCTCCTAACATCCTACAGTAACAAACTTTATTCTTACCTAACTCTATCCTTCACATCAGCTATCCCCATTCCTGTATTCATGTTTCAAAAGCAAAAAAAAAATGTTTTTGCTAATCTGATTATGTACTTTATGAATTGCCAACTTTCATTGTTTGTTACTTTCTGATATGTTTTCTATTCTCACTTTTCTCCCATGTATTATATTGTATTACATTATATTATATGGTATTGTATTGTATTACCGTGCTTAGTATTTTGGAGCTTTTCTCCCCGGGCCTCCGCTGAAAATGGACCTGTGTCCAGTTGGACCTTCCCAGTAAACAAATGTAAAATAAATAAAAAATAAAATAAATAACATTGCAGTGCTTACTAATGCTGTTGAGAAACTTGTAACAACAGACTCTATTTAATATAAATGGCAATACAATTCTGTATGCTTTAGAAATGAATCAGTGTAAAATATTACTATTTGCTATATCTTCTGTATCACTTCAGCTCTTTTTCTGGCATGCTTAGTTGAAACCTTTGTCACTTTTCATTTTGAAAGATTCATCTAGAACCAATGAAACACACAGATGTCCCAGAAGACTGCAGTATACAGCCAAATGTAACCCAAAATCGTCAAAATAGCAAACAAATCCATGTATTTAATTTGCCCAGCCCAGCTCCTAATAGAGTGAGCAATCTGAATATTTCAGGAGAAATATTTTAGCATTCCTATGACAGGACATTTTACTTAAATAAGTTTTAAGAAACACTAAAGACATATTAATCAGCACATTGAACTAAATAGTAAAAATCAAGTATTGCAGTAGAAACCATGAATTTACTGCTAACTAATAAAGACATTGTGAAAAACTGTATATTATAATAATATCATTTTACATACTTTTTCTCACTTTTTATGGTAATAAGACATCAGTAATATTTTCACACGCATTCAAGTTAGCTGATAAGTCATTACTCTTTTGGGTTATTTATGACGTATTATGTCTTATTTAGTGTTTTTCCATCATTAATTTGATGTTTTTATGGTATGAATTGTTAATGTTGCCTTCCATACTTTGAGTTCTTTCTGCAGCCTTCCAGTGCTCATTTGCTGAATCTGAATTGCTGAAAATATTTCAGTCCATATTTTATTATGCTGACGGTCTTTCCCAAGTGAAGTGCTAACACTGTTCTCCCTGCTTTTTTTCCTTGCACTTACCTTGATGCTAGACACTCTGTTGGGCTATACATTTTCTCAGGTGATTTGTCCAATTATTTGAATGGCCCTAAGTTAATTTCATAGATGTCACTTTTGCAATTTGAGGCTTTGTCATTTTTAGAAAGCATGTCATTTTTTTCACCTCTGCTGTTTTCAAGATAGGAATTTTTGTCCTTTTGAGCAAACTCGGGTATGTTATTTAGTATCTCACCAGGACTTTTTTTCACAGTGTATGACTATCTTTATGCCATCTCATATTTCATTTATTTTTCTGAAACTGATCAACTGGTATTAGAAGTTATTATAATGTACTTCTCTTATGCAGCCTCCCAATACATTTTATAGCTCAATTCCTGATTTTAGCGCAGTTCATGCAATTTCCTTCCTGATAACCATAGCTGGGTGCATTGATGTCTGTACTTCACCTTTTTGTATTGTGTCCTGTACAAGTCTACTGAGCATTAACTATAGCATTCAGCTGGTATTTTTCAAAAAGAACAGTGTAATAATGTCTGCTCTTTCCTATTAATCAGTCTCTATTTCTAGCTGAAGACATTGGTACTAGACATCACCAAATCACTTATTGCCATACCTGGGCTGTAGACATACTCTTTGAATACTTTCATTTGGAGTATTTAGGTATTTTTGTAAGGGCTGTTAACTTTTCAGACATGGTACTCAAGTCCTCATCTAGCATTTGTTTTGATATTTCAGTTATTCTTGTTCATATTCTTTTGGATCTGTTTTCTAAGTTATTAGATTTCTTCCGATTCTCTAGGATGTAGCTTTCCAAGTACGCATTTTCCATTTTACTTCAGGTCTGTCTTGTTTGATATATCTGAAAAGATTTCAACTCCACTTGAGTTAGTTCTCCCTGAAGTTTTATAGCAACCTTATAGTAAACCTCCATTTCTTCCAAAGCCATGGAAAGTATCATCTGAGGAGGTTTTGTTGATGGTTTTGATTAAAGTAGTACACACTTTACTCGTTATACTGTCTAGAAGGAATTTTCTTTTCTCAGTAAAACATAATGCATGGAATTTGTTTATGTTGTCTTCAGCATGCATGGAAAGTCACATTGTCCTTGCATTATTATTTTAATATACACATACCATTAAATACTGAAACAGTGCCTCCCAACTGTTGTTTCCAAGAAGAAAGAGACTTCACATGACCTGACTGAAGACTGTAACTTATTTATACACATGAGTTCATAGTAACAATTAAACTGTTTTACAATGTCAAGTCTCTGATGTAGAGGAATAAATCCCTAACTATATCTAAGAAATAGCTTGCACTCAGAATTTACCCATTTAAGGTGCCTTTGGACTGCAGTGCTAGAATCGCTCAAGCCCCAGAACTGTTTAGCTACCTGGATTCCTAAGGAGCTGATGAGGGAGTGTGGGACTGACTGACCATTACTGGCTAATCCATCTTTAGGAAACAGAAATAGCCTGATTCACTGCATGTCTGACAATTGTTTTGTGGCATTAATCATAGAATGATGCAATATGACCCCAAGACAATATATGCCATGCCATGTACAGGAACAACAATTATGCTCATAAGTGAAAGCATGTATATGCCAAGGGAGGTGTATCTTGAGATCTCACATGTCATGCTGCAACAGATTCATAAAACAAAAGGGAAAGAGTATCTATCATTTATGGCTGCATGAACAGCATGCATTACTCAGCTAAGGTCTCATACAGTGCCTACCATCTAAGGGTACTGCATTCAGAGTCTAACCTCCACCAGAGAGGGCTATATTCCCATAGGGAGATGTGGAGTTGAAATGGTGAGGTCCAAGGGTGAAGCAAATAGGTGAGGCATGTAAAAAGGCATGATGGTCAGCAGGCATGAGAATCAAAAAGTATTACAAAAAAGTAGTAGGAATGGATAAGGTCTATCAAAAAATACAGAGTGTGGTAAATGTTATTGTGCTGTGTGGACAATACAACTTTTTGATACTGCATTGACAGCATGGATAAAGTTGTAGACTGGTAATGTGGGGAGGTTGTCCCAACATTGAAAAAGCAAAAAAGAAAAGATATGTATTGAAAACTTTGATAATACCCCTGGAATAGCAAAGTGAGATGTTATCCATATTTTCAAAAAGCAGAAAGGAAGGATTCATTCCAAATTAAGGAATCATACTTCTCTTTCTCTCTCTGGGAAGTCTTACATCAGGTTACTGGAGAGATGAAGAGGTAGTTATGTGGATGAAATTTTAAACAAGATGGCCGCTGAATAAAAGTATATGTTCAGATGCTCTTCCAAATTCTTTTACTTTGACAAGAAAATTTGGTTTATTCACAATAATTATCATGCAGTGTCTGGGCATTTGGTCCAAGATGCTGGTATCATAAAGAATTTTGGAACGTCTTTATCAAATGTTCATTTTTAACAGTATATCTTATATAACACAATAGCAGTCCTTAATCAAAGATGCACTCTTTCAAATTGTTTTCCTCAAGTTTTTCCCTCATAAAGGGCATTAAACAAATTATTACTTCATTGCATGGATTAATGTATAAGCACATAGTTGTCAACTATGTACTAATTCCTGGAAAATACTGATTTCAACTAAGAATAAAAGGATACCATGAAATCCTGGATAACTCCTTTAATTATGATTTTAGACATCACTAGTGATCACGTCATCAGGTCTTGGGATCACCAACATTAGTGACACTATAACGTTAGTAGAGCCATGACCCTGACTGTATGTGAAGTGGGGTGATTAGGAGCAAGCTGCTTTGTCGCAACAGCTTTACACTTAAGCTAAAAAAAAGATCACTTTATGAAACAGCAGAATACAACATGTTGCAGAGATACAATCTGTTCAATAAAATAGTGGGACATTGTGTGTGTGTGTGTGTGTGTGTGTGTGTGTGTGTGTGTGTGTGTGTGTGTGTGTGTGTGTGTGGTTGTGTAGCTAAATTCCTATGCACCCAGCACTGACAATGTTCATCATTCTTGATCATTTTTGGCCTAGGGGGCTGGTGTTAAGATTCAGAGTCTTTTGGTGGAAGCTTTTATGTCATGATATACAAAATATGTTTTAAAATATTTGCATTTTATCTGAACCAAAGCATGCATTAACAAGACTAAACCTCCTGCTTGTCATTCATAAGTTATTAAATAGAAAATTATTTTCCACATCCAGTCAAGATTCAGATTGCCTGTATAGCATTCAGATAAGTGCCTTTGATCTTGATAGATGCAAAGCCACCCTGATAATTTTTCAGCAAGCCTAATGAGGACAATTGATCATAAAATATTCGATTTCTTGCTCATTCAAGACACTGGATTATGTTTCAACAATAGTATGATGAAAAATTATTTCAAATAGCTTTATATGCATTCATGTATTTACAATTGATCAATTCAGTGACTATTCTGCATGTCAGTAGAAGCATTGTCATGTTTCAAGCTAAAAAAAAAATATGGAGATTTTCTCTCCAGGCCTTTGCTGAAAAGGGGTGTGTCATGGCCTAGTCAGACATTCCAGGTAAACAAATGCTAATAAACAAATGTTGTTGTGTCTTTCGGCTTTTCTTGGTTAGGGGACGCCACAGCGGAACTCCGGTCTGCTAATGATTGGCAGTAGACTTTTACGTGCCGAGTTGCCAGCCCTGACGCACAACCTTCAATGAAGGTACGCCCATTCATGCATGTCTCCACACAGAAGACGCTCTAGCTGAGAATCAAACAGGAAATGTCTTACTGTGAGGCGACAACACTACCGCATCACCACCACCGCAGTCTAAATGCTAATAAACAAATAAATAAATAAAATATGACTGACTATAATATGGAATGATAACTTGGCCTACTAGTATGTAAACTATGTTTTGTACTCAGTAAGATTGTGGTAGACCTGTAATTCAGCAGAACAAGTATGATATAGTACATTTTCTTGTCACTATTATTGATTATGTATGTTATCTATGCAGTTAAGAGATACATTATACTGCATATCAAGTGACTAAGTGTGATTAATAACTCCATTGGAGGATACCCTACATGCCATATGTATCATAGTAAAATATGCTTTTAATTGGCCAATTTTGTTACTCTCATTATCTTTAACTTGTGTTTCTGAGTGGTGATATCTCACAATTCTTTTGGAAGTGGGATGGGCTCTGCAGTTAGGGATAGAGATTTTGTGATAATTAATGGATTTTTTTTTTTTTTGGTGGTCTGTACCTATTTTTCAAAAGACTTTGTCAGATTTTCATTGTCTGCAGGTTGACAGGTATATTTAAGTGGAGAAATTTCAAAATAAATGGAAATATATCCATGAACATTTCAATAATAAGAATGAAATTATAAAGGACACATTATGACCAAAAATGAATAAACAAAAGAAAAAAAATCTTTAATATGTATAAATGTGAGACTAAAGGAAGAGAAAATAAAACAAGAACTTTTACTGAAACAAAATATTAAACTATTGGGTTAGATGAGTGATTTGGAGAACAGATCCAAAAGAAGTCAAGGAAGCATTGGGCTTCTTGAAAAACATGAAAGATAAAGACACGATTTAATTTCTTACTTCTTGGATGCCAAACATTTTATTTTTTCAATAAGGTATTACATAGGCCTGAATAATCTACCTTCCAAACCAAATGCTCATTCCAGATGCATTGTTGTTAAGTTCACATCTTTTCACACCTGGTTCTGTGACACACTGTAATGTGGCCCTGTTTGTAACCCAGGTGATCACTGCATGATTATCAGTCACAACACCAGGCAGGGAGGGAGAGGAATAAAGTGTCATGGCCTATTCTGCTCTACTTGGAGGAGGGATGTCGACTCTGTGGGTTCAAATTCAGAGATGTGCTGCAGTGGAAGCTTGGAGAACACGTGACAGTGTTAATATCAGAGGAAACCACCATTCACATTTGAGAATGGGTGATCAGCAGGAATATGGGGCAATCAGAATGGGTAGCCCATTGCATGCCCCCTTCCCTTGTGATTCAAGTATATGTATGGTATACAGAAAGTACTCAAACTACCCCAGACAGATGCCTAAATCATGTCCCTGACCCTCAGTTGACCCTGACTGATTGTCCAGGAGAGGGTTAATGATTGGCAGGCAGCAGAGGCAAAAACCTACAAATAAAAAGGTTCATATCTCTTCAGGACAAGGAACTTGTAATGAAAACAACACAGAGAAATGCATTAAAATTAGTTCAAATACAGTGTTAACCCACTAAAACAAGAAAAGACTCCTGACAGAAAAAAAAAACAGAAAAAATACATATGCACATTATCTTTACTGTGCAAGAATTAAGTTTGTTTACCTGCTAGAGACTGATGGTTTAATACTTCAGAAGAGACTCTTACAATAAGAATAACAACAACAACATTGTAGTGCACAGTGTGCTGTGATTACACTCTGAAGTCGGGAAAAAGATGAACTTGTTGAGGGCTTCCATGATAAACATGAGCTGAGGATTTCTGCATTCAGTATAGGTTCTTGGAAGTGAATGGCATAATGGTAAGGAAGGAGGTGGACATCCTTTGTATCCAGGAGACAATATGGAAGGGCAGTACAGCAAAGCCACCTGGCTTGAGATCCAGAATCAACTACTCAGGTGAAGGACAGAATAGAAATGGTGTTTAAATTATAGCAAGGGACAGACTTCTGAAAATAGTGAGGAATGCCATAAAAATTAGCATTTGACTCATGGCAATAAGACTCTAGAGAAAACATAGGCCAGTATTCATTATGTCAGTCTATGCCTGGCAGCAAGGCTGCGACAGAGAGGAAAAGAATGTATTAAGGCAGCAGTTGCTGCAACTACTTGATAAATCAGGGCAACATGAATTTTTGTTGATAATGAGGCACCTGAATACTCATGCTGGGACCAGGAACAGACAGAAGGGTATATGAGGGATATCTGTGACCACATGAGTGAGGCAGCATGAATTAAGAGGAAGAGGGCTTCCTAGACTTTAGAATGGCAAATGGCTTGATGTTGGCTAGCACATGGTTCAACAAGAGAGACAGTCGCAAGATCATATACAAGAGTGACCAATATGCAACTCAGACAGACTTCCTCCTAGTAAGGAAAAGGCATTTGTTTGAGTCAGAGACAGCATTGTCATTAACAGTGAAACAGTTGTCCCACAGCATAAACCACCGGTGGTCACAATCTGCTGCAAACAGTTGCCAGAGAAAGCTCTAAGGTCAACAGAGACTAGTCAGAATTTAAGGAAGCTGACTGGAGTGAAAGCACAAGAGTTCAGGAAAATACCCAGGACTCTGGCATCTCAAGAAAAAGAGGAAATAGGTGGAGCTGAAGAAAAATGCCAGCATCTCAAGACATCACGTATGAAGATTACAGAAAAAAATATGAAAGCTGAGCCAGGCATGGAAATAAGGTATATAAGGAAGACTGGCAGTGGAATGCAGAATTCCAGAAATTCATCAACAGAAGGAACCCCAAAAGAAAGGGGAGGTAGACAAGATGGACCAGGCTATGAATGAATGCTAGCTGGCTAATAAAGAGGCTGAGAGAGAATTTCCAATAGCAAAGAACTAGGCCATCAGGGGAAATCTACAAGCTTCTGGAAAATGAGTCATCAGATAGCACAAAGAATTTATATCATATGGCATGGCAAGGGCAGAATGAAGAAAAAATAGTTGTCAGACATCTCTCAATCAGGATATCAGCAACAACCTGCTCACAAGTCCATGGTAAGCCAAAGGCAGATGGAAAGAGTAGTACTTTCAACATCTTCTGAATGAAGAAAACCCCACAGAGACTGCACTGCCCCAGACACAGCCTACAATCAAAGAGCAAAAAGACCCCACCCTAGAAGAAGTAGAAATAGAACTAAACAGATTGAAGTCAAGGTAAGTAGCAAGCACATATATGATTAAGATGCTGAGTGAGTTAGGGGAGAAATGTCAACAGAATGTACTTATAAGTAGTATATAAATAAAGAAAAACATATCCTAGATAACTGGAGAATAAGCATCCTAGAGCCAGTATATAAGAACAAAGGGGACATTCATAACTTTGGGCTGTATGCAGTATCAGACTCCTGTCACACTACATAAAAGTTCTGGACAGGGTAATTAACAAATGAATATGCACAGAAGTAGAAAGTAAGATTGGAGTTGAGTTGTTTGGATTCAAGTCAGGATGCAGCACAACTGACCGGATGTTTGCAATGAGATCAGTTGAGAAGAAGTTAGAGATGAGGCAAGAGCCCAAATGGGCACTCCTAGACTTGGAGTAAGCAAATGACCAGGTCACAAGAAAGATGATTTGGGCAGTCATGTGATAGCTTGAAGAACTGGAAACACTGGTTGAATTAGTGCGGGCTATGTACAAGAACCCAGTGACAAAAGTATGAACAGTGTATGAGTGGTAGTGGATATGCATCAAAGTTCAGCTATGATCTCACTGCTGTTCATACCACTAAAGGGCTACATTAGCAAACCGGTCAGAAGAGACAGACGAAAAGAATGTATGTATGCAGATGCTTTACATTACAATGAGACTTAAAGAAGAATTTCAGCAAATGGTAGGAGAATGGATTGGGGATGAAACTGAGCATACACATTACAGTTGTCTTGACAGCAAATGGCAGAAATCAGAAGAAGCTGAGCTGAACTGAGATAGAAGGGAAAACTGTAGAAGAGAGGAACAGCTTCAACTGTCTATGAGAGGTGGTTGAGAAGAATGGATATCTGAATGAGGTGGTCCTAACTAGAATCAGAGGGGCTGCAGCCATCTGGTATGGAGTGTCAGGGGGACTGTGTAGCAGAAAGATGCCTAAGAAACTGCAAGGTAAAGTGTGAAAAACAGTGGCATGACCAGTACTACTTTATGGTACAGAAATCTAGAGAGTGAAGGCGGACAATTGAGCAAGCTACAGGTGATGGAGATGAAGTGCTTGAGGCAGGTTGTAGGATACACACTCTGGACCAAATGAAGAAAGGAGGACATCAGGGCAGAAACTAAAGTAGCTATAATTGCAGAGAAGATCAAAGACAACAGATTATTGTGATTTGGGCACATGGGCAGACAAGCAGAAGACAATCTGGTGAAGAATATTTGGGAGCGATAAGACAAGAGGAAATGAGGACATCCAGCAAAGAGTAATGGGCTGCATGAGAGAAGACTTGCAAAGATCAGGCATGGTCATCAGTGAAGGCTGGAGAGTGGCAATGAATCTAGAAATATAGCAACAATTGACATGACACCCTGACCCCATGTAAAACATGGGAAAAAGGGAGTTGATTGTGATGATTTTAATGATGATGATGATGGTGACACTGATGATGATGATGATGATGATGATAATGACACTGATGTTGATGATGATGTTAAGCACTTCCCTAGCATGAGTCCAAATCTTAACCACCCTTAGCAGTCCTAACAAAAGCTTGCTAAGGACCACTGAGTACTGTTAAGATTGGGTCTCAAACTGGGAACTAATAATGGACAGTACTGAACAGCAAAGAACAGCAGCAGATGGTAAAACAGCGTTTAAAACCTGTTAGATGCTTTGCCCTGGCATACTTAGAAACAAACATTGTGGCATAATGATGTATGTATAAACTTTTTAACTCATTAACTCTGTAGAGGGCACCTCCCTTCTGACTGCTCTCTGTCTGACAGTTCTAATTGCTTTACCAGCTTTCAAAAGCATTGCAAGCAGATAAAGCAATTAGTGCTTTTGCACTTTTTTCTGTAACTGGTTACACATCAAGCACATTAATCAGATAAAGCTCCACACACTACAAAGAATTATGATCAGGTCTCCATTATAACTGGCTTTATGTGTTTTCAACTTGATGCCAAGATTCATCTCTCAGAGAAGGCCAATAAATCCCAGCCGAAATGGTTGCCTAAGCAAAAAGCTCTGTACAGGGCATGCAGAAATTTGCATAAACATAGATCTCCAATGTAAAAATGTAGTCCAGAAAGATGGGAGGGCAGCAACAAAAAAGGAATGGATATCTACTTTTAAAGCTGCAAATAAGGATTAGCAATTGTGTATTCTGCTTGAAAAAGTAATCACAGTAGTGTTATGCCAGCATGGAAGGACATGGTTTTGCACCTGCCACAACCCCCCCCCCCTCAGAGGGGTTCTTTCAGATATGGCAGAAAAATTTATCCATCCCCCATACAGCATTTTTTAGGCAATGTCAAACTGACAAAACTGCAACATAGCACAAAAAAATCAATCAATTACTAAATATATAAATAAATACATGATTGAATATCTTAAAACAACCTTAAGGTGTTACTGCTCAATGCCAAGAGCCTAAACATGAAACTCCACACCCTAGAAGCTCTCCTCACTCTGGAGAATATAAACATCTTTGCTGTTACTGAGAATTGATTTTAAAGCTACAAAAGGTACTCTAGCAGTGGAAGGCTACAGTACCTTCCACACATTTAGACCAACAGCAGCACATAGTACCAAAAGCTTTATTCCACTTTACCTTGTCATTCTGTGAAGTTCCTATAAATTTTTTCTGTGCTCTCTCTTTTACCATTAATAATTTATCTGGATCCCCAGATCAACACATATTGCATACAACAAATTTATAGCTCCTAAGATGCAGTGGGTTGTGGACTTATCTAATTTTGCTTTACATTATTTAAGCAATAACCCACGGCTGGGTGTGGGTAATGCTGGATTTACCCATGGTTGGTGTGGTTTGGTTACGAGGGTGAAACCGAAGTGACCAAACAAAAGCAACTGTGGGTAAATCCAGCATTGCCCACACCCAGCTGTGGGTTATTGCTATTATGCAATGACATTATTTAAGAAAAAAATACTTACTTTTCTTAAATAATGTCATTGTATAATGCCTCCGTGCTTCCCTTCTGCAGTTTTCCAGTATCCTATGGCATTTCTGATGTACTGTGCATGCTTAAGGGACTTGTGTTCCCACACTTACACAGTACATCAGTGCTGTGCAGAGGTAGGAAAGGAGAAAGGAAGATCTCCATTGCTTTTTGTTTTTTTAATTGAAAATAAAACAAAAAAATAAACCGGGAGACTTAAAATGAACGAGGGAAACGGCACAGATAAAAAAAGTATAATCAGGTACGTTTCTTTAATTTTTCAGAATGTACTTGATTATCCTTTTTTTTTGTCTTTGCTGTTTCCCTCATTCATTTTAGGTCTTCTGTTTTCTTTTTGAGGGGCAAAAAAAAAAAAAAAGTAAAAAAATCAGGAGATATACTAATGGGAAAAAGTCTGGGCGACTGGACCCTTTTCTGTTAGTATGTTCTCGGATTTAGAATGGGCACGCTGGTTGAGCTGGCCAATCAGCATGCTCATTTTGGAATGCTAATGGCCAGTCATTGTATAATTGATAATTAACATAAATAGATTATTAACAATCACTAAATACTCTCTTAACACTAACACCTGGCAGCTTCTATGGGGTAAGATTTGGCATAGCCATATTCTAAGTTACAACTATAACCCTTTATCCCTACCTTTCTTAAAACAATGTGATCTTAAATCACTGAAAATGCATATTTTTATAAAAAAGAAAGCATTTGTTTATTCCAGAAAGTAATTAACTTGTTGGGTTTTGATGTTTATGTCAGGCTAATGCAGCTAGTCCATCAAAATCCCAACTGAAAACTTAATAACCAAATATTCAATTTCTCCTTATTTCCGTTTGCTTAAAATAAAACAATTATGGATTTTGCCACACATACCCCTTTTTCTTCAAATGATATTATGCAAGAATCAGTTACTTAAGGGATATTTCCCCATTTTAAACCAAATTTTTTATCTGATACCAAATGGTTGGGGTACCCACCACGACATCAGATTAATTTCAGTTTGTTTAAACAGTTTTGGCACTATTTATCACCTGGTAAGTTCTTATCAAATACTTACAAATTGGTCACCACCTTCAGACATTATAGTACCTTTATTTTTTTATCCTTTTGGATAAAATCCAACCTGCCACTAACCTCCCACACTACTCACAAAACTATTCAATTCAACATCAGGTATTTACTTTTAAAGAAACAATTCTTCATAGAATTTATGATTTTGAATAATGCTAATATGACTCCCACCAAACAACTTTCCTTTTCTCCATATACTTTCTTCTAAATGTTTTGCATGTAACCAAGAACAGGCAGATATCCTTCAAATTTTTGGAGCTGTAAATGCTCTCACCAACATTTATGAGCTTCTTTAAATAACAAAGTGAATTAATTAGGGTACTTACAACGTTGTACTCAATAGTAAATATACTATTCTACAAATTCTTGTAAACAAAGTCTACTAAAGACTTTTTCTTTAATTACAATGTTTATGTTAATTAAACACTATATTACACAGCACCAGGAAGAATGCAACCAACTTTGTTCATCTGGTTTTACAGAGATGGCCTCAAAATACATTAATACTTTCTAATATTTACTTATCTCTTTCCTTTTGGAATCTTGGTAAAATGCTTGATGGTTTACTGTAAATTCCTTTTGTATAACATGCTTTCTACTATACCTTTATAACAATAACACCTTCTAATTTCATGATTCATTTAATTTATAATTTTTTAACCATTTTCCTCAACTTTTACTGTTAGTTATACTCACAGATTTATAACTTATTATAATGTATCAGTATTTTCAACCACATGGTATTTTGACTGCACTTAACTGTATATAGTTAACAGTAGTTTTGCAAGTGTATATACATAGTTTTATGATTCTGTTGTAAGTAGTAGTTTGCTATATTTTCTTTAATTGTTGTACTTTTTGTTATTGTATTGTTGGTTTAATCATTGTGTATGTTATTTAATAAAAGAAGTTTGAAAAAAAAAGAATGAAAGAAATGATACATAGACTGAGACATGAGCAAGCAACAAGGAGCAGAAAAGAGATCAGTCCAGGCTTGCTTTGGCATGTTTCTATTCCCTTACAGTAAAAAGAAAAAAAAAATAAAATACTAAGGCAAGCAGAAGCCAAAGTATCCGATTTCCAGGGATGTTAATAAAGGAAGCTGATATTATTAAGAAGCACTCAACATAATATGGGAAGCCATGGAGGAATTAAAAGAATTAAAAGAAATGGGTGATTGGCATAGTGTTTAAAGTGTTTATGTTACAAGCACAAGGTGCTGGGTTTGATTCTCAAATCAGATGATTTGCTAGACTTAAAATGAACAAGGACAGTTAGCTTAGTATTAAGCTATGAACCTATAAACCTATGACTAGATGCATGGTTGAAATACCATATAAGTCAGTAAGTACAACAAGAAAGGGAACAATTCAGACTACACACTATGAAGCATGTTCAAAAAATTGAATTAAGTTAATATAAGCTAAGTAACACAAGCTGTTAAATGCTGAATCATCATCAATATATGGACTAGAAGAGCAACTTTAGATGTAGGAGAGATGATAGTCACCTAGAAAACATGTACCATCAGATGCTGAAACCAACACAGAAGAAAAGACCAGTAAATGCATGCCAGTAAAAGAGATGAGCAGGAAATGAGCACATTATAGAGGTAATAACAAGGAGATGAGAAAAGAGACAAAACAGAGAGCAGAATAGAAGAGAAGCAGTCAATGAATTATATCAAAATGTATATCAGAAAAAAATGACTCTTCCAAGGGAGATTTAAACAGAAAGAGGAAGTAGCAAAGAAAGACAAGGGACAACATGACTGTAATGGGAGGACAGTGCAACAGATGTTTCTGTTAACTCAGAAGTGAACTGTTAGACAACTGGGAGCCACAATAAAAAATCATGATAGCGTTCAGATGCTCAGGGATAAGTAACCACAAAAAGGCCATCTGAGAACCACACCACAATGAGTATATTTATTCAAATGAGCATTAAAAAAAAACAGTAGACAGGTTGTTAAGCACTTCATTCCAACCATAAGGAACTTCATAAGAAGTTGTAGATAAATGCAAAGTAACTATATTTAAATGTTTAAAAACAATGATGTAAGTTCCAGTAGTAGAAAGTTTTAACCAAGAAAAATAGGTGGTCGAAAGAATTCACATTAACATACATACAAAAAAGTATGTATGTCACATAAGATCAAACACACCATAAAATATATATGAAAAATGATACATGTATAAATGAAAAATATATTAAGATATAACTCTTAAATTTGAATTAAGCTTCCCACATACCACCTCTTTCTGTATAAGGATTTTTTTTCCGATACTAAAAATAATAATTTTCAACGCTCTTACATTGAATGGAGTGCCTGTGTAAAATATTACTTGAGTCTTGCTTCTTAATAGAATAATAATGCTCATAGACTTTAATTCACAGTGGTCTTTCTATTTTACCTCTATAGAAAGAGTCATAGGTTAGATGAGTTGTGACATAAACCATACCACGAGTGTTGCAATTAAATCTCCCATTGTTAGTTAAAATCCTGAGGTGAGATAAAATGGATATGTTGGTTCCATCTTGAATGCATCTACATTGAGCACAGATATTTGCTCTAGTTTAATAAAAGGTGTTTCAGCTATATTTTTAATATTTTTACCTATTTTGTATACAAAGTAATGTTTATTGCCAAGTGTGTCTTTTAAATTAAAAAGATCAACAATAGTTTTCCAGTTTACAATGATGCTTTCTGCAATGTCTTCATATGTCAATGGTCTGACAGATAAATACAAAAAAGAAAGAATAGTGAACTATTTTAAAAATGTAGAGTGCAAATAGCTATGTTACAAGAGACACAGTTGGAAAGAAATGAACATATAAATTTGATAAATAAAGGTTTTCATGATTGTTATTCAGCAGAATACCTGGGACAAAGGAAAACGGGAGGACTTATATTATTTGCAAGAGGAGCTTCAATAGTGATAGAGGAGGATAAAAAGGTAATAATGGCAGATTTGCAGTGCTAAGGGGCTACTGGGAGGGGAGGAGGATGATACCGGCATGTATTTATATTCCACCTAAAAGTGCTATAATGCAGCAGAAGAAAATTCTTGGCGAAATCATCAGCTTTCAACAAGGAATATTACTTATAGGTGGGGACTGGAATTTGATTTGCAGCTGAGAAGATGAGTCTGGGTACCCCAGAGAAGAAAGTATAACAAAGGGGGTAGATTTTTAAAGAAATTTATGAAAATATTTGACATGGAAGATGTGAATTTACATATTATTCTCCAAGATATAAAAAACTGGGCTAGATTAGACAGAATTTACATTTCACAAGAACATGAGCATTTAGTTGAAGGTCTTTCACAGGAACACATGCATTTAATTGAAGGTCTTGATACACACCCAATAACTATTTCAGATCATGAACTAATAGTAACTAAAATAATAAACTAATCTCACTGGATATTTACATCCCGACCCCACCCTCTGCCCAGAAAACCACAGTGAAAAACTTCTCTAAAGCAAATTTCACACTCCTCAAAACCGAGGTGGAATCCTTCAAAGCCCCTGAGCCTGTGGAAAATATGGCCCAGACTGCAGAATCCTTTATAAACACATTCTAGGAACACCTTCAGGAATGCACGGATCATGCAATCCCAAATAAAACCAAGACCCGATCCTCCAAAGGCAGACGTCCTGTCTGGTGGACCCCAGCCATAAACAAACTATACAATAGAAGGAGGAAGCTACTACATGATAGAGCAAAATCCCCAAAAGGGAAGGCATCTCTGATCAGTATTAGCAAAAAACTACGGGCACTCATAAAATCATCTAAGGCCACCTTCGAGAGAAAAATTGCACAGGACACTAAGGATAACCACAAGGCTTTCTTTAGTTATGTTAGGAACCTGGGTGGGAATTCCCAGATATGCTCAGAATTAGTCCAAAATGACAAAAAATACATCGAACCCACAGACATTGCCAACATCCTAGCTGACAGGTTCAGCGCAAACTCCCCCCCCTCCCCACCAAAAGGGCAAATATCTATCCCAGCAGCGTGCTGCCCCCCTGACATCTCAGATGCTCAGGTAAGAGCCGCCCTCTCCAAAGCAAAAAACACAGCATCAATGGGACCAGACGGTGTCCAGGGCTGCGACCTACATGAACTCCAAGAAGAGCTAAACCCAAACATAAAACTACTGTTCAATCTCAGCCTTACTACAGGATATGTACCAAAGAGTGGTGTACAGCAACAGTGGTCCCTCTCCACAAAGGTGGTGCCTCAATGGATCCTGGAAACTATCACCCCGTAAGCCTGACTAGCTTGGTCTGCAAAGCTATGGAAAGGATCATCATGGACCTCATAAATAAAGATATTGGGGACCTACAGACACTGGATCCTACCCAGTTCGGCTTTGTTAAGGGCAGATCCTGCCTCTTAAACCTGGTTGATTTCTTTGAAACAGTCACCAAGGCCATTGACGAGGGGAAGGTGGTCCACACAGCCTACCTGGACCTTGCAAAAGCCTTCGATACAATACCACACTCGGGCATTATAGATAAGCTCACCAGCTTAAATATAAACCCCTATGTCACTAGATGGTTTGCAAACTGGCTCAAGGACAGAACCCACATGGTTAGAATTGCTGGAGCCATGTCAGACTCCAAACCAGTTACAAGTGGCGTCCCACAAGGCTCAGTCCTGGGACCTCTCTTGTTCAGTATATATTTCTCGGAGGTACAGGCCAACACGGAAGGACTCTGGCTGACCAAGTTCGCAGATGACTGCAAACTGGGCACCATAATCGACTCTCCAGCTGACACAAGCATCCTCCAAAAGGGCCTCATAGAAACAGACAACTGGTGCCAGAGCCATGGCCTCAAGCTAAATGCCAAAAAGTGTATAGTCATCCCCTTTGGCAAAAACAAAGTGCCCACAAATTACCACATAGGTGGTAATCCATTAAGTACAGAAAAAGTAATTAGGGACCTGGGGACCCAAGTTGATAGCAATCTCTCATTTGACAACCATGTGGCCAAAGTAGTTAGAAAAACATTTTATATAGCCCACCTAATCATGAAGGGATTCACATCTAGATCAGGAGAGGTCATCGTGCCTCTTTACTCATCCCTCATCAGGCCCATAATTGAGTACAATGCCCCTTTTGGGATGTACCTTACCAGACACCTGCAGCAACTGGAAAGACCCCAAAAGTACCTCACCAAGAGGATCAAAGTGCTCAAACAGATGCCATATGCTGCCCAGTTAAAGAAACTCCAGCTCTACTCAGTGGCATACCGCCTGCTCAGAGGCGATCTGTGCTTGATGTATAAAGCCATGTCCAACCCGGAATTAATGGACATGCTGCACCTCAGAAAATCCAAATCCCATCGAGCTACGCTCGAGACTTGAACCTCAGCACTGAAATAAATAGGACATGCTGGAGGGACAGATTCATAACCCAGAGGCTCCCTTCACTCTGGAATAAAATCCCAGTCCAGGTTAGGCAGAGTCCCTCATTGACTCTCTTCAAGAGGAATCTTGATGAGTGGATGGGAGATCGTAGGTTTACCCCGGGTATCACTTCTGTGTCAATGTTAGACAGAGGCACAGTATACTAACCTCGAAAAAGGGCATAGCAAAATTAATTTAAAATGGGTGTCGAAAGCCAAACACACTCTGGCTAGGCTTATAAATGCCCTAGGGCAGATAACCTAGTATGAACCTATGAACCTATAAAATAAAAACACAGGGTAATGAAACAAAGATGAGGCACTGGCACTTTCAAACCTATCTGTTGAAAAGGGAGGAACTTAAGGAATAGATAATAGAAATTATTCAGGTGCTATTTGAGAGGATAGAAATTACTTCTGAAATATAGCTAGAGAGTGGGATAAACATAAGTTGGAGTTTAAAAATAGGGTGGAAGTAAAAGAAAAGAAGCTATGATTAAGTAGTAACAAGAATTATTTAGAGGGACTAATAAATTTTAAAGTATTTCAGAATAGATGGACTCCCACAAAACAAGAAGAGGACTGACGGCAGAATGCTAAGCAGAAAATAAGGGATTACCTTGATAATATAAATGAGTTTCGAAAGACTGCTGTTAAGCAACAGTTTTTTGATAATAACACTAGAGCACAACAATGTTTAGCACAATGATTCAGACAACAGAAAGTAGGCAGGGCTATTGCCAAGCTTAGGGAGCCTATAACAAGGAAGGTAACAAGAGATCCTGTACAGGTATTGGAGATATTTCAGAAATTCTATGAAAGCCTGTATAAAGCAGAGAAATATGGAAATGAAGAAAAGATTCAAATGGAAATGTTTATGGAAGCATTAAATATGCCATGGTTAGAGGTAAATAAAGCTCACTTGCTAACTGTTAGGATAGGAGAAGATGAGATCAAAATTGTGATGCATAACAAATTTACAGGAAAGTCCCCAGGAATAAATTGGATTTTTGTGGAAGTTAGGAAGCTAGGAAGGAAAAATGTGATACAGATCTAGAAGGTTTTATTTAACAGTATTTTAAGAGGAGCAGAAGGACCAACATCCTGGAAGAAAGCAGTGGTAGCTGTAATACCTAAATAGGGTAAAGATCCATCAGATCTTGTTCCATACAGGCCCATTTCAATTCTAAACCATGATTGTAAAGTATTAATGTTTATAATGGCTAAATGAAAGGCAAAAGTAATGCCAGAATTGATAGATAAGGATCTATGTGGTTTTGTAGAAGGGAGGCAAATATTTGACAAAATTAACAGAACATTGATGATCCAGAGTGAAGCAGAATGTAAAAAATTATCATTGCTGTAGGTGGTCTTGATATAGAGAAAGCATTTGACAGAGTAAGCTGGAACTTTATGAGCAGGGCTATGGTAGCAATTGCATTTCCTGAAAAAAAATAAGGTTGATTAGAAGGATATATGAGGGATCAGAGGCCAAATGAAAGTGGGTGAGGTCCTCCCTGATAATTTCTGTTTGAGCAGAGGACCTGGTAGGTGTGTCCTCTTTACCTTTTGTTATTTACATTATATTTAGAACCATTGGGAAAAAAAAATAAGGGACTCAGAACTTCAAGGATATAACTGTTATGGCAATCAAGAAAAGCTGGTTCTATTTGCAGAAGATATTATTTTATACCTGACAAAACCAGAAAAGGATATTACAGTGTTGTAGAACATTTTGTAACAATTTCAAATATTTGGGGATAGAAATTAATAAAGCTAAAGCAAAGGCAATAGTGGTAAATTATGTACCCACATATGAACTGATTCAGCGATATCCATATTTATGGGGACATGATAAAATGAAGTATTTAGGAATATGTATTAAAATGATTCTGGTGTGGCAGCTAAGGATATGTGAGAAGAGAGTAAATAAAAGATAATACAAACACTGAGAGAATGGAAGCTTTGTTATATGGATATGGATAGTAAGATGCAAGCAGGTAACATATTTTTCATCCCATTAGTCTTATACACAGGTCAGGCATATTTTTATCAACCAGAGGGGAGGTTGTGCATAGCAATTAATAAAGAGCTGAAGGAGTTTATCTGGGATGGAAGACAGCAGGAGTCAAGTGGGATAAGCTGTTTCTTCTAGTAGAACAGGGCAGATTGGGATTACCCAATTTGAAGGGGTATTTCAGAGATATACAGTTAAGGCTCCTATATATAGCACAAGCAGAAAACTATCATTCATAGTGGAAAAGGATGATGATGAAATGGGGGGAAGCTCAAGAAGCAAAGAGAGACTGGAATTTTGGATGCAGACCTTTAAGGTGTATAACAATAATCATACAGAATATTATATTTATAAAGTAGCAGAAAGTAACCTAAGAACTAAGCCAACATGGTAATGGAGACAGAAGATTCTGCTGATAGGGATTACTCTATAATTAGCGCTATAGACAACAGGAAGAGGGGGCTGGAATTTATTGGAGAAAACTGGCAAAGGAACCAAGGTAATGGAAGCAAATAAGTAGAGTGGGAACGAAGACAGAACAGGAAGACACCGATAATTTACTTGGGCTGCAGGTTAGAAATTGTCTTCCCTATCAAGGACTGATATGAGAGTATAGTGAAAGAAATAGGGGGGGTCCTAAATGAAAGACCAGCACTGCTAGAGTTTTTAGTAGAATCTAGAGCAGAAGCTACAATTAAAAAGGAATAATTAGTAGAGCATATGAAATATTGTACAATAACTATAAGAATCAATCACAGGAGATTAGAAAGGATTGGGAAGAGAGAGTGGATAAGCAATTCACACAAAAAATGGGATGATATACATATGTCTTCCAATTATACAAGAAAATCTATTAGATTTAGGATTTTTACTTGGAAATGTTTACATAGATATTTTTATACCCCAAGTAGACTCCAGAGAATTTTTCTCAGGAAGACAGCAAATGTTGGAGGTGTGACATGGAAAACAATGGGTAATTAGGAACATATTTTCTGGGACTGCAGTGAGTTGGTGGATTTTAAGGATTCCCTGCGGGATGCACTGCTGGAGATGCTGGGTGGGCAGATTGGTTTGACAAGGGATGTGATTTTTCTGAGCTATGATACAGAATCAGAATTGCTTAGACATGATAAGGCCTTGCTGTGTCTAATTATGGGTGCTGCCAAAAAAGCAATTACTAGAAAATGCAAATCAAAATCTAAACCAACTACACTAGAAGTAGTGAATACAGTAACAGAGATAAAACAACTTGAATTGAGGTCTTTGTAGTGAATATAATAACAGAGATAAAACAGCTGGAATTGAGGTCTTTAGAAAAGGGTAGGAACAAATTACATAGGAAAAAATGGGAACTGTGGGAACAATACATACAGGGGAGGAATGATGTTTAAAAGAAGGCTGGGTTTAAATGAACTATATAATGTTTGACTGCAAATGACTGGGTAGATTATAAGTGATATATATTGTTTGCAACTAGGACTGTGTCAGTGTGGATTGTTTTATTTATATAAATGTATGATTTCCTATGTCATTATTGATGGTTTAATAAAGATTTAATAAAGATGTTTTTGTTAAAAAAAGCAGGATGTGAATAATTTATGTAACGTTGCTTAGGTTATATGATATACAGCAATATATATATATATATATATATATATATATATATATATATATATATATATATATATATATGAAGTGTAATGTTTGCAAATGTGAAAATGTTAATACAGTTTGATTACTTTTATATAAATGTAAATTTTCCCATGTCAAAATTAATAATTCAATAAAGGTGTTAAAAAAAAAAGAAAAACAATTGTTTCCATTTCATGTTGATCACCTCTCTAACCTGGCCACTAAATGGGCCATAACAAAGTGACATGGCCTCACTGTAAGGGTTGTTCACTTGCCATTTCTTTTTAATATAGGGAAATACTTTTCATTATGCTTAATCATCACATATTGAAAAATTTCATTAATTAATTAATTTGGATAGCCCCTGTTCAAAAACATCTTAGCTAGTATGATGAGCTCTTTTGCAAAAAAATAATTGTTAGACACCAAATGAGACAGTTTAACAAACTGTCTTTTAAAATATTTTGCCAAAATGGGATGGCAACTGTTAAAATGCAAATAACTATTAGAATAAGTTGCCTTCCAAAAAATAGTTGACTCGTAATGCATACTGGCCTTGTTTTTCATTATAGTTATTTCAAGTTAATTAATACTGTTGAAATACATTTCACTCATAAACCTAAGGAAGCTATTTACATTATTCAAAAAAATCAAGATGTCATCCAAACATTGCAAATGCAAATTAATATTGGACCAGTATGGTGTGTTAAAACCATAAGATTTTCTCAATGCCATAACACCATGTTGGCAAATAATGGATTGGAAGCAGCTCCCATGACCACTCCTTTAACTTGTTTGGAGTATTAGCCTTTCAAAAAAAAAATCATTGAACAATACAATCTCCATTATATCAGTTAAATTAATTTTCTTCATTAGTTTTTTTAACTACAAATAAAAAGGTCTCTCTAAACCATTCCAAACCCAAAAAATTGGGAATGACAATTAAAAGATATTTAAATCAGTGGTCACAAAACAAATATTACTTTGAAACTCCTGAGTTACTATCTTTGCCAAACAATGCCAGCAATCCCTGAAAATGTGTTCTTTACTTTCAAAAAAGTCTTTTTTAGTTAAGATCTACCCATTTGGTAAACTGTTCAAGTTTTGCAGCCACCATTAGATACTATAAGCCTTAAAGGGGGATTGAGATGATTCTTAATGGTTTGGGGTACTCCAAAGAAAGCTGATATTGGGATATTTCACATTCAAATAATTCTTAGTTTTAAATTTAATATGGTGTTTTGTCATTAATCCATTTATCCAATTATCTATTTTACTTTATACTATATTGTTCTCATTCATGGTAGCTATGTCAAAAAAAATCTTCATCATTCAAATATTGATATTTTACTAGAATATTCAGTGTTATTTGTAATAACAATCCCCTCTTTTCAGGTTTCAGAAATCTTATATTCTGATCTTGTAAAAGACTTTTTTAATTAAAACACAGCCAGTCCACAGGGCTAAGCACAACTAAACAAAAAATAAATAAATAAATAAAATGGACCACCAAGGTCAATTGCTCCACTTTATTCAGACACACAAAAAACAAACGAACTAAGCATTTTTGCCAGATACCAAGTCCAGGTTTATCAGAGTCATTTGGTTAAACATCAAATAAGTTTTTAAATAAATACTTAGTCTTCCTACCAACCAATTACAAGTAATGTGTTTGTGACCTCATACAATTGTCATTTCACAGTTAAAGAAACAGTTCATAAAGCCTGTCCATACAATTGTTGCAAATTCTATACAATAGTTAAAACATTGTCAACTCACACTATCAATTACTATATGGGTGAAAACACAACAAAACATTATAATAAACATTAAAAAACTTTAAAACCATTATATAAATGTAAATATACAAACTTATATTATCAACAAAGTAATATAATATGTGTGTATAAAGCACAAACTGTGCTAGATCATGTTAGCCCTAAGTTTTAAAATGGGCATCAGGGTAATGCTATCATTTAACCCTGGTGAAGTCAAGGCATTTAACCTAAGCTGCCATTGTACTTCAATAGTTTCTACTTCAAGATTAATGTCTCCCCCTCTTTCACTAAAACATACTCTATCTACAACAAAGAATAAAAACTTTTTAAAATTCATACAATGTTGACTGTGTACATAAAGTGCATTGTGCTCATCTCCACCTTTGATACTTCTCAAATGTTCTGAAATTCTATCATGCAGCCTGCTTATAGTCTTTCCAACATAGAAAGTTTTGCAGGCTGTGAAATTTGCCATATAGACCAGTTTAGTACTATTACAATTACATTTACCAGGGCAGGAAATAGAAAATGTGTAGTCTTTTATACATAAATAAGGACCATCGTTAATAAATTGACAATATCTGCACATACCACACTTAGTCATTGATGAGGTATTGTATTTCTTCTTGATAAGGTTACTTTCGAGTATATTTTTCATATTCCTACCCCTACAATACACTATTCGTTGTTCTATACCCAAAATGTCTTTAGTATTTTTGTTTAAACAAAATCTCCATGCATTTTTAAACTAGAAACAAGTTGTGGAACTACTGGGTTATATTTTACCACAAATACCTCACCAGACTTATTGTTGTCATTCACTTTGTCGATCACCGATAAATCATTTCTTAGTATTGGGCTATATACTTTTTCCCTTTTTCTCATGACTTCTTTTTTAACACTTAATAGTAACTTAAGTGGATATCCCCTCTCTAAGAACATACCAACCAATTTAAAATTTTCTTGCTTAAATACCATATTATCACTAACCAATCTTGATGTTCTTACCATCTGCCTCTTAATTATTCCTTTTCTTTGATGGCAAAGATGACAACTATCAAAGTGTAGAAGTGAATTTGAATAATTATCCTTTCTATAAATATTACTACATAACCCTTGTGGAGTTTTTTTCAGGGTAATATCCAAAAAAAATTAATCTCTGTTTTATGCCATAAATAAGTAAACTTAAAAAAATCAGTCATACCATTCAGGTATTCAATAAATTCACCAATATTAGTACCGTCACCACTCCACAAGATGAGTATATCATCCAAAAATCTATTGTAAAGCAGAATGTTTTGCTTATATTTGGATGAAAAAATATAATAATTCTCCCAAGCAATTAAAACTAAGTTGGAGAATACCGGCGCACACCTTGCACCAATTGCCACACCAGTGTTTTGCTGATATATTTCCCCTTCAAATCTCAAAAAGTTGCTTTTTAATACCAGTTCCATAAGTTCAACTAACAGGTTTAATTTAGATTTGTCAACCCCTTTACTGGCAAGTAAACTCTCATGGAACATATTCAAATAGTTTTGGAACCACCTGCAGCAACTATTGGCCTAAAGGGTGGATTGTAAATATCCTTGTGGACTTTAGGTATACCAATGATGACAGGAAGGGTTGGATGTTTAACTGTTAAATAGTTAAATTCAATCTCCTCTATCATCACTTGGAATAGTGCATCTTGTAAGTACAAATCAATCTTCTGGCAGGCACTGTTCATCTCATTAAGGCATCTAGAAATGATATGAACAGGGCCTACCAAAATGGAACCTTTAGCATCCTATGTGGACACATGGTCTAAAGTGGCAGCTGAGGAAGCTGTACACATTTTAAAAGATTCCTGGCATTGCTTGGAAAGATTAAAAATTGTTAAAAATTAAACCAACTATGTATTTTTAACAGTGGATGTTGTTAATTTGTTTACAGTGATTCCCCAAGATGAAGGTTTGAATATGTTCCATGAGAGTCAACTTGCCAGTAAAGGAGTTGACAAATCTAAATTAAACCTGTTAGTTGAACTTATGGAACTGGTATTAAAAAACAACTTTTTGAGATTTGAAGGGGAAATATATCAGCAAATAAACTGGTGTGGCAATGGGTGCAAGGTGTGTGCCAGTATTCTCCAGCTTAGTTTTACTTGTTTGGTAGAATTCTTATATTTTTTTCATCCAAATACAAGCAAAACATTCTGCTTTACAATAGATTTTTGGATGATACAGGAGAACCTCTTGCTGTGGTGCAGAGGTAGCATTGTTGCCTCACAGCAAGAGGTTCTCCTGTTCAATTCTCGGCTGGAGTGCCTTCCGTGTGGCGTCTGCATGTCCTCCCTATGGTTGATTGGTGCTTGAAAGACATGCGTGAATGGGCTTGCCTTCGTTGAAGGTTGGGCATCGGGCTGGCAACTAGGCACCATAAAAATCAACTGCCAATCATTAGTGGACCAGAGTTCCGCTGTGGCGACCCCTAACCCGGAAAAGCCTAAAAGACAACAACAACATACTCATCTTGTGGAGTGGTGACTGTACTAATATTGGTGAATTTATTGAATACCTGAATGATATGACTGATTTTTTTTTTAAGTTTACTTATTCATGGCATAAAGAAGAGATAAATTTTTTGGATATTACCCTGAAAAAAACACCACAAGATTTATGTAGTAATATTTATAGAAAGAATACTTATTCAGATTCACTACTACACTTTGATAGTTGTCATCCTTAGCATCAAAGAAAAGGAATAATTAAGGGGAAGATGGTAAGAACATCAAGATTGGTTAGTGATAATATGGTGTTTAAGCAAGAAATTTTTAAATTGGTTGGCATATTCTTAGAGAGGGGATATCCACTTAATTTACTATTAAGTGTTAAAAAAGAAGTTATGAACAAAATGAAAAAGTATATAGCCCAATACTAAGAAGTGAAGTGATTTATTGGTGATCCACAAAGTGAATGACAACAATAAGTCTAGTGAGGTATTTGTGGTAAAATATAACCCAGTAGTTCCACAACTTGTTTCTAGTTTAAAAAATGCATGGAGATTTGTTTAAACAAAAATACTAAAGACATTTTGGGTATAGAACAATAAATAGTGTATGGTAGGGGTAGGAATATGAAAAATATACTCAAACGTAACCCTACCAAGAAGAAATACAATACCTCATCAATGACTAAGTGTGGTATGTGCAGATATTGTCGATTTATTAAAGATGGTCCTTATTTATGTATAAAAGACTACAAATTTTTTATTTCATGCCCTGGTAAATGTAATTGTAATAGTACTAAACTGGTCTATGTGGCAACTTGCACAGCCTGCAAAGCTTTCTATGTTGGAAAGACTATACGCAAGCTGTGCGACAGAATTTCAGAACATTTGAGAAGTATCAAAAGTAGAGATGAGCACAATGCACTTGATGTACGCAGTCAACACTGTATGAATTTCAAAAAGTTTTTATTCTTTGTTGTAGATAGAGTATGTATTAGTGAAAGAGGGGGAGACATTAATCTTGAAGTAGAGACTATGGAAGTTCAATGGCAGCTTAGGTTAAATGCCTTGACTTCACCAGGGTTAAATGATAGCATTACCCTGATGCCCATTTTAAAACATAGGGCTAACATGATCTAGCAGTTTGTGCTTTATACACACATATTATATTACTTTGTTGATTATATAAGTTTATATATTTACATTTATATAATGGTTTAAAGTTTGTTAATGTTTATTATAATGTTTTGTTGCATTTTCACCCATATAGTAATTGATAGTGTAAGATAGCAATGTTTTAACTATTGTATAGAATTTGTAACAATTGTATGGACAGGCTTTATGAACTGTTTCTTTAAATGTGAAATGACAATCGTATGAGGTCACAAACACATTAGCTGTGATTGGTTCTTAAGATTACTAAGTATTTATTTAAAAACTTATCTGATGTTTAACCAAATGACTCTGATGAAGCTGGACTTGGGATCTGGTAAAAGCACTTAGTTTGTTTGTTTTTTGTGTGTCTGAATAAAGTGGAGCAATTGACCTTGGTGGTCCATTTTATTTTTTATGTTTTTACCTTTTTTTAATTGTTTTCCTCTTTAGTAAGGTTATAATACCTACATCATTTTCTGTTGTTTTTCAAGGACTCTTAAATCTAGTTCACAAGCTTTAAATAAAAACTAAAGGAGGGATCAAGGGAGGATTAAAAGTACTATGCATCTGTAAATTAAACTCCTCATTCTGTGATTTGGAAAAGAACATATTGAAATTAGTTTTTCTAGCAAATAGCTTCATTTCAATAATATTATGAACCATTTAATATTTAGTGGAAGGTACAAAGGTAAAACGTGTTCCAAATACCTCCTGCATACATGAATCTGTCTGAATATTATTATCATTAAATACTTTCAAGTAATCATCAGAACTGTTGTTCTAAAAATCATTACCGATTAGTCCTTGGAGGTTCTTCTCCCTCCTTTCCCCTTGGTGAAATTGTGTCTGGTATTTCCCCTGCTGATAATAGAATTTTCTATCCTCCTCTTTATGCCACCTCCCTTGCAACCTTGGTGAGCAGCTTGAGAGACCTTAACTCCCTGACAACTGATCTGATCTAAGAAAAACTTGATTATTATTCTCCTGTGTACTATTATCATCTGTATAAGCATGATTCGAATTTTATCCACTATCATTATACCCAATAGTTTGAGTCTATAGTATCTTATTTTTATTTTTACTACTCTTAGGTGGTGAGGAGGCCTTTTTCTTCATAGGTCATACTATCCCTAAGAAGTTTTTTTTTTTGTCTTTCCTTGTTTTAATCTCATTACATGTCTTATGAACACATTGAAAAAACTTTACATAATCACATCCATTGTGTTTAATCAACAAATCATTAATAAAAACATTTATATAACCACATTCATTGTGTTTAAGCAACCGATCATTAATAATCTCAAGTTGTAAATTCTTAATTTCAGTTTCAAGATCCTTCAGCTTTCTTTGATTGTCTTTAAATAATAATCAAATTAATTCAAGTCCTATTTTATGGAACAAGTAAGTATCTATGCAATAACAATCCTTTCACCAAGCCTTTAGGATATTTCCATAGGCCAAAACCTTTGGGGACCATCCCTTCTTGTTTGGATTCAGTCAAAAAAGTATGGTCTAATTGTAAAGAATAACAAGCTAGTTCCTAAAGGTTTACACCAATGGAAAAAAGAGAGAAAGAGAGAGATAGAGAGAGAGAGAAAGAGAGACTTGTGAAAGTGATGTATATAATGGGATATCAGCAAGCAGCAGCAGTAGAAAGCAAATCCATTCAGGCTTGCTTTGTCATGTTTCCATTCTCTTGCTATAAAAAGAAAAAAAAAAGAACTACTAAGGCAAGCACAAGCCTACATGATCCCATTTGCAGGGATGATTATAAAACTAGCTGAGAGTTACTCAGAAAGCCTCAGTATGAGAGAGGAAGCTGTAGAGGTGGTAAATTAATTAAAAAAAATGTGGAGTTGGCATAATGGTTAAAGTGTTTACCTTACAGACATAAGCTGCTGGGTTTGATTCTCAGATGGGATAATGTGCTAGACCTAAAATGACCAACAAGGGTGGTTAGCCTAGTACTAAGCTATAAACCTATAAACCTATGAACAACTGCATGGTTGAAACACCATGCAGTTCTGGAAAGATTGCAGGAAATGGAATGGTTCAGATTACAGAATATGGGAGATGTTCAAAAGTTTGAGTAAAGATAATACAAGCCAAATAACACAAGCTGTACAATTCTGAATCACCTGCAGTACATGGACTAGAACAGCAACCTTAGTTGTAAGAGAGTTGATACAGAGACAACTGGAAAACATGCAACATAAGATGCTGAAACTCACACAAAGTAGAAGAAGATACCGGTAAGTACATGCCAGAAAAAGAGTTGAGCAGGAAATAAACAAATTGCAAAAGCAGTAACAAGGACATGGGAAAAGAAAGACAGAGAAGAGAATGCAAGTGAAGGAGTTATATCGAAGAGATATAAGAATGAAAAGGCTCTTCCAAGGGAGATTTAGGCACACAAACTGAGAAAGTAGGAGTAACAAAGAAAGACAAGGTAGAGCACAACAGTGATGGGAGGACAGCGTCACAGATGTTTCTAGTAACTCAGAAGTGAATGAATTGTTAGACAAATGGGAGACTAAACAAGCTAGATGGATGGTAGAAATGAAGATGTGGAAGATAGGACTACACAGGGAATAAAAGTGACTGCACAAAGAAAACAGTGAAAAATAAGTGGAAAAAATCGACACTGAAATACAGGTGGCTCTTGGCAGGGTTGGAGATGTTTATTAAGTGAAACAGATCATTTACCTTGTAAAACACTGCCCTGGGAACAAGCATCAAAACTTTATGAGTGATGGGTGAAAGTGAATCATTTTCCAGGGCAATAATGGGTAATGCAGTCAAGAGGATCATAAAGACAAACTTACAAGGTATGAGATATATTTTTCATAACTGTTTAATGATGTACAATCCATCCATCCATCCACCCACTCATCCTTCCTTTTATCCACAATCCTTTTTTTCCCATTTTCTAGAACCAGTCTTGGCACCATTAGGTGGCTAACCCTGGTATGGTTGTTCCATACCAGACACACACACACACACACACACACACACACACACACACACACACACACACACACACACACACACCTATGGCCAATTTAGAGTATCCAATCCTTCTACATCATGTCTTTGGAATATGAGATGAAACCAGAGAACATGGAGAAAACTCACACAAACACAAAAAAGACATGCAGACTCTGCAGAAAAGGTGTCATAGCCAAGAATTGAACCAGGGAACATCTTGCTGTGAGTCAACAATGCTACTAATTACTCCACTGTGCCATCTTTGATGTACAGTATGCTACAGTAAATCTAAATTTAATATTGACATGAAAAGTGATGTAAATAATGACCTGCAGACAAAGTGGAAGATAAATAGCTCAGTAAAGAGCTGCAAAACTGCAAAGAAAAATGCTGGACTATCACAGAAAGGAAGCTACTGCACCAGGCCAGTGTGCTACTGGGGAGGGGAGACTAATGAATTAAAATGTTGTGATAAGAAATGATTGTGAAGATAGTACCAGGTTGGCATGCTGTGAATTGGTGTGAGGAATACTGGAAGGGGACAAAAAAAGTCTTAATACATCCATAACCAAGGAAAATGCATGCACATGCAAAAAACAAATGACGGATTCAGAAGGCACAGATAAGGTGAAGGGGTTCAAACACAGCCAGCCACCAAAGAATGCAATTTTCACCTCAAGAGGGTAGACCCAGAAGAATGGTTATGCCTGATGGTAGCATCTGGCAATGCTGGGACTTATAAGTAAAACAACATGGAGAATATAAATGATTATGTGGAACATTGGGGGTATGTCAAATTTTATCCGAAGGAGGATAATACAGGAAAGGTTAAAGAGGATGGGAAGAGGCATTGTCCAATTAAAAGAAACAAAATACAAAATCAGACATGGGGAGAAGATACTGTATTATGACTAATCAAAGGGAGAAATGAACAAGTCAAGGAGGAAAAATGCAAATACAATTACATTTTTAGGTAGTTTCAAACAACCATGGTGATTATGAATAAAAGAGGATTGATAAATGGATCATCTATCAAAAAAGGGTGAAAGGTATAAGTTAGACAATAAGAAAATATATGGACCAAACAGGGTTGAAGAAGGATTTTATAAGAACTTTTCTGCTAACTGGACACAGACAAGGAGAGATAGAATACAGCTATTTAGTGAATGAACTACAGTGCCACCAAAGAACCAGAAAAGAATAACACATTGAACAGAAGAAGGTACTATAACAAAATGATGAGACAAAAACTGGCTGATGAAAAGAGAGTGGTAATAGGATGTCTGGAAATATGGAAGGAAAGATATCCAAAACAGAGGGAATACAACTTCATAAGGAACATGTTGGTGTAGGGTAGTAGGTTAGACAGGTTATTAGGGAAGGGAAACCTAACAGAAATAATAAAAAGGATCCAAATTCAGAAGAGACAAATATAAGATCATGCAGCAGTGATACTTGAGGTAAGTGTATAGGAACGGAAAACAATGTGGGCGGCTCAGTGGTGCAGCGGTTAATGCTGTCGCCTCACAGCAAGAGGTTCTCTGGTTCGACTGGGGTGCCTTCTGTGCGGAGTTTGCATGTTCTCCCTGCATTCCTGTGGGTTTCCTCCGGGTACTCCGGTTTCCTCCCACATTCTGAAGACATGCTTCTGGAGCACTTCTCCCCGGGCCTCCGCTGAAAACAGTATCTGTGGAACCTAGTCGACTTTCCCGGTCAACAAATGTTAAATAAAAATAAATAAATAAAAATAAAATAAAAAATGAAAAGTTGCTGGTGTTCAGCAGATTTAAATGGAAGGAGACTGATGACAACAAAAAGCTTCAAGGACTAGTGAATGAATCAATACATGACAATATGAATGGCAGAATGGTGTTGGGATTTGATCTGCGCTATTGTCAGAAGAAAGCTGATGAATGCAGAAAGCTAGAAAGAAGGGTGACTGAGGAACTGGAAAAATAAAGAGTAAGCTTGAGGTTGTATTGAAGGAAGCTGTTAGAAAAGAAAGTAGAAGGGAAGCACTATTGTTCAGAGAAAAAGCAGTGGTGTTACAGGACTAATGGTGGCTATGGGGGAGGCTCAAGTTAAACAGCTAGCTAGGAAATAGAACAAAAAGCAGTTGGATAAAGAAAGGGATATGGGGATAAGAGAAAAAAATGGAAAATACACAAGAAGATGATGATATGATCATGGAAACATTTAAGGAATACTACAAGGAGATATATAAACAGCAGAAAATAGTTAGACGTCATAGACTGAAACTCAGGAAAGAATGCATAAGGAATATATGCTAGAGAATAAACAAAGAGGCATGTTGAATGCTGAGGTAATAAAAAAATGTAATAGAGAAAGCCTTATAAAAGACGAAAGAGAGGAAAGCAGTAAAGCCAGATGGCTCCCCCTAGACTTCTACAAATGGGAAGGGTGGGATGGGAAATGTAGAAGGTCCTAGAGGAGGAACAAAATAGAATATTAGACTTGGACAACATTTCTAGAAGTATGTGCACGGCCATGATAGCGATGATACCTGAAGGGGGAGGAGAAGGGGAAAATGAAGGCAATTAAAGGCATATCTCTTGAATAATGTAAACAAGATTTTGGCAGATGTGTGGCAGAAAGACTGGATGAAGCATTGCTAAAAATAATACAAACATGAAAATATAGCTTTGTGAAAGGGAGAAAGGCAGAAAAAATAGTGCAATCTGCTTGAATATATGCACAAGATGAACAGAAGCTGGAAGGGAAAATGAAATTATTCTGTTTGACTTCTCAAAAGCTTTTGACGTGGTGATTTGAGAATTCCTGTGCAAAGACAGATAAGGAAAATGTTTATATGTTGGCTATTTAGTAGTCAGTTACTCATATAAATCACTTGGATATTTCAAGGTAGACATGTCTTCTGATGGAGAAATGTAGTTATAAGCTAGTTCAATCAAGTTCCAAGAAAAAGGAGCACTAACCTTAAATGTTAATTTAAAAACTATTGCTGCAGGAATAAACTGTATGCACACACAAATCTAACTTATAGATACATTTATAGTTTGCTATTCACTGCACATAGAAGGATATTTTGATTTTTATGGCATTTTTCTAACTGACTAACGGGATGCTGTTTGGTGAGTTTCACATTTCTGAAGACAGGAATGTTGCCAACCTGTCATCTCAGATAAGGTCAGCAGACACGAGTTTGGTTGTCAGTCAGCAGTCTGAATGTGTCAGAACCAATGATTTAGTGATGAAATAATTTTTTACAAGGGATTTTTGTAAACAGAGGGATGGATGCAACTAAGACCTGGATAAATCAGAATGAAAGCAATAACGGAGCAAAAATTAAGTATAAGAAACAGGAAGTATAGCTATAAGTAGTGATATATGTTCCTGTTCTCCCCCAGGCTAATTAATCTAACCCCCTACTGTCTACCTTCTTTCTCTCCAACACCCACCGTCACTATTTATTGGCAATTGATATATAATATATATATATATATATATATATATATGTGTGTATAGATACACTAGACACTCTCGATGTACTGAAATCTCGAATTTCAGCACATCAAGACCGAATAGTGGAAAGTGCAGTTACTGGCAACTACACTATGCTGAATGCGGAAGTGTCGAATCCAGAAATTTTGAATCCGCCACTATTGTGGTGTCACGTTCATTATGTGTGGTGCAGTTTGTGGATTTATCTGAAGTTTCAGGTAAGTGTTGTTTGTTTGAGGATATTGGGTAGGGATTTTAGTGTGTGTGAGTGTGTGCGGATGTTTTTTTTTTTTTTTTTGGTGTATTTGTGAGTTTAGTGTGACCTTGGAGTTAGAATATATAAGTAGTGGGGGGTGTTAGGGGCACAGTCCCCAATGTGGGGGGTGCAGGGGGCATGCCCCCCTGCTTATAGGTAGGTTAGGTGTGTTTCTGTGTGTGTGTGTGTGTGTGTGTGTGTGTGTGTGTGTGTGTGTGTGTGTGTGTGTGTGTGTGAATTGTTGCGGTTGTGGTATTCATGATTGTGGGTTTTCTACTATTCAGTCTTGAAATACTGAAATTCGACATTTCAGTACTTTGAGATTGTATAGTGAATCCATATACACACATATATATATATATATATATATATATATATATATATATATATATATATATATTATTGTTTTGCCTGTATAAATAGTATAAGCTTATTGTACTACTGTTGTTATATGCTCTGGATACAATGTCAAGAAACTTGCGTTTGAACTTCTATTGTTTATTTTATGCTTCTACACATACAAATGTCATATGTACAAATGTATAACTTTGTAATCTTCCTTGGAGCTTTTCTACCTGGGTCTTCACTGAAAACAGGCTTCTGGTCAAGTTGGGCACTGCCCAGCTATCAGATGTAAATAAATAAATATATTTGCTAAGGACAGAGTGTCATAACACAGACATGGCTAAGATATAAAAATGTTAAAAAACGTTATTGTGGGAAATCTGCAATGAGGGATTTTGATTAAGACAGATGCATTTATAGCACTGCAAAAGAGCTCTGTGTGATGCAAACTCTTTATGCAGTATATATGAAAAAAATGACAGAAAAATAAATAAAAAGATAAACTGATAAACAGCTTGCAATAACTACAGAGGAACTAGACAGAGGAAAGAGGACTCAGCCCCCCCCCCCTTCATTGTACCAGGAATATTGCAGTATAGAAGAGGGGGCAGCTTTTGGACAGATCGGGAATTGCTTCATTAAAGTTGCTCTCCATAGCTGTCCCCAATACCATTTTGCAGAGCACATGCAGGACCTCACAGTTACAGGATATATACTAGGGAATTCATGCCTGACAGGGAATTTCCACCCAAAGAGGAAGGAAAAGTGCAAAGTGTAAACACAATTCTAGCATTGTCAGGAACATAATGCCTCTGAAGTGTAAACACAGTTCAAGCACTGTCAGAAATTTAAGGCCTCTAGAAACAATTGACTGAACAGTAATTTTACGAGTGCATATGTCTGGTGTGGCGGTTCCCATTAGAAATTTAAATGTTTTAAGAAACAAGAAACTGGAGTGGGGGTCAGCAAAAAGGGGAAGCTTTGAATGTCCATGTGGGAATTACTTTTGACAGTGTTTGGGGCAAGGGATGGTGATCTTTCAAGGATTACAAGTGAGTGATTTTAAAAAAAAGCAAGTATATACAGGCTTCAGAGAAACAACTGCAATTAAATGGGATATTTTGCAGGCAGGCATACTTTGGTAAGTACCTGGAAAGACAGGCAGCTGAATCTTTAATTGTGGGGGTTAGGTGGGTTTTCCCCTTCTCAGTATATCATTTCATGACAGGGATACCTTTCAAGAAAGAAGACATTGAGGGAGCCATGATGGACAAATGGTTAGAAGTTGCAAGTTTGGTGTGTCCATCTGGATTGCCCTTTGTTCAGTCTTTCAAGACACGCCCTTTAGAGTTGGTGCCAAAAACATATCCAAGAGACTTTTGGCTGGTTCACCAGACTTCTCATCCAAGAAGCTGGTCAATCATTGGCAGAAATGATAGGGATGCTGTCCAGTGCAATGTGTTTTCAAGGATGATGTGAAAATTTCATCAAGAGAATGTCATGCCTTCTGAAGCTGGAAAACTTAGTACAGCTTTATAATGGATATAAGAAAGCAGAGTGGGAGAACATGTATGCATTACTTTGATGATTTCTTGGTAGTAGTGGAGGGCATATGGGAGATACTGAAGAGTGTGGCTTCGCTGGAGCAGTTGTGCACTGAACTATGGGTTCCATTAGTAGACAATATGCTTGAGGGTCTGAATACAGAATTTGTTTTTCTGGCTTTGGAGGTGAATATTGCTGATCTGATATTTCATTTATTATGGAGCAAATTGCAGACACTGAATGATAAAACAGATTTTATCTTGACGAAAGAAAAACATAGGGTAGGTGATGTCATGTCTTTGTGGAAATTGTTGAACTTTCCATGCATGACTGTTGGCCAAGGCTGAACATTCAAAAGATTTCTGGCAGTACTGCTAAAAGGAATGAAAGAAAGGCATCATAATCTCAATTTATAATGAGTTTCTGAAGCAGTTCAATGGCATATACTTTTTTCAGGGTAGCTTGGTGTGTGACAATAGCTTATAATTTTTTACAGATGCAACAGCCGCTGTGGATATTGGATTTTTTATGGGAAACTTTTCAAATATCTGTGGCCTATTTTTTTCATTAAGCAAAATGGTGTAAACCTCTGTGGTCTAAGGAGTGGTACCTGAAGTACATATCGAAGACAGGTATATGTTGGTAAGTACCTGGTAAGTTACAGAAGGTTGTCAACACTAGTGTGAGGTCAAGAATTCAGAATAAATTCTGCCTGATTATCAGACTAAAATAATTTTTTATGAATTCAGAATACATTCAGATTTAATCTGAAAATGAGGCAGTCATGCAATCCTTTAAAATGATTTATAAATCAGACAGAGTTCAGTTAGAGATGAAGAGATTACTCTAAAAGTGTTTGAAAAACGAATATAACATTATTTGTGTATGTTGAACCCCATCTCAAATAGCATTTTTCGTTTGTGGCTGAACAAATTTCAAAGGCTAGTACAGCAGACTGCTATGAGATTGGACATTTGGGAGATTGGACAGTGGATGTGGGACAGTTGATAAAAGAGCTCAGGGCAATACGTGCTTTGAAAATTTATAATGGGGCATGCATGTCATTTGGAGAATTACAAATATGTTCAGAAGCATTAGTGTATATTGGCAGCAAAGAACTTTATATTACAAGAAAAATTGCTGGTCAAATATTCCAATCATTGGGAAGTAATCAGTATACTGAAATGCTAAGCAACAATTTGCGGCAGGCCATGGGATCAAAGTCTGCACTTAGATGATGATATTTTAAAACTACAAATCTAAGATCTCCATACCACAATTGTTCAACCAATACAATGTTGGCTGCCTTAGAAGATTCTTTTTATAAATGGGAGCACTGTGGGTTAGTGAGCTCTTATGTAATGGTATTTTTGGGGCTGTTTGTCACTTAACCTGGGGAACATAAACATCATGGAGAATTAAATGGTGTTGTGTCTAGGGAACTGAAAAAAAAATCTATATAGGAGAGGTCACCCTGTCATTCTAACAGGGGGTTTAATTTGGTGTGTCCAGTGAAGTGCACAGTTACATTAATGAACCAGAATTTAGAGCAAGGGTTACCAACCATTAGTTAAATCTCTTTTATGGTTGATCTCGAAGGTGCAGCAATCTGAAAAGTATGATTATTAAGCCACTGTGATATATAAGTATAAGCCCTTCTCATTCTTCATTGATTTTTTAAGGGATGTTCAGGCAACTCACCTGGCAGATTAAGGGATCAACTGATATCATTAAGAAAGTTGTTAGGTGGCAGTGTGCAGTTTATGAGTGGTATTTGAGATAAATATCAAAAAAAGATAATAACAAGGTAAACAAGTTCAAGGGGCCTGTCGGTTCATTAGTAGGTTTTATGAGATAATGAATGTTTGAAACCACCACAATCCAGCACTGTAAATGACCAGTGGAAAATGAGCATGAACAACAAGTGCCACATTCTTTATTCAACTGGATGCTAAAGAAAAAGAAAGGTTTACACATTTCAAGACTTCATCAGTGCATAATCTCTGAATATTTAACCATGTCTTTTTTTCATTCCACGAATAGTTTGGCTTATGGCACATCAGTTTCCCTGTCTGTATGAGAAAAGAGCTGAGACGAAAGCAAGAGGAACACCAAATGTGATGGAAATGTCAAGAGCTAAGCTGACGTGGCATGGAAGGAGAGGGATGCCATCATGTCACCTCTTGTGTAACAGTGCAGCACATGGCCAGAGAAGCAACTGGACCTGATGAACCATTATACATTTGGATAGAAATGATATGGGTTAACTGCTAAAAATGACTTGTTCAGAATTTGGAACGATAAATTTTATTTGAAGCACATGATTACTGACATCACTGTTGCATGTCCACATATAATCCTTAGACTTGTATGAAAGAAAGATATTAATCATGGGATCATGCAAATAACCAGAATGACTATCAGTAATGTAATGTGTTGAGAATCATGAGTTAGGGGATTCATCACAGTTAGACATTATGATTTGGAACATGGTGGTCCAATATAGTAGAGAATGGATGGGGTACGTTTCACAGACATATTGTTAGATCTATTGATCTTACAAATTTGCATGGTTACAGATATATTCCAAGGAAATACAAAATAGGGGTAGAGATGAAGAGAACACTACATTCTTTGTGTACAAGAGCTGAAGATGTTCAGGTGGGCAAAATAATATATATATATATATATATATATATATATATATATATATATATATATGTATACACTTTATAATCTCAAAATACTGAAATATCGAATTTCAGTATTTTGAGACTATAAAGCCAAACTTCCGAATTAGCAAAACCTCATAACCACAAATCCGGAAATGTCAAATTCGTGGTTGTGGTGGTGTGCTACATGACGTAAGATGTGCTGTGTGCCTGATTTACGGTTTGGTATGTGGATATGCTTGGAGATTCAGGTAAGTGAATATTTTTTTAAGGGTATTGGGTATGGATTTAAGTGTATGTGAGTGTGTTCAGAAGTTGTAGGTGTGGGTTCGGGAAGGTAGGTAAGAGCATGAGTGTGTAATTGTTGAAAGTGGTGGTGTCTGTACATTTGTGATATGTGTGTGTGCAAGGGGACTGTAGAGTGTGTAGTGGTGAGCATACTTCCTTTTTCTGTTTGGTGCAACCTTGAAGTTAGTATATATAAGTAGCAAGGATGTGGGGGGGCGTAGCCACCCTGCTTCGATGTAGGGTAGGTTTCTTTATTTCTATTGTTGTGTTTGTTTGTTTGTTTGTTGTAATGTGGGGAGGTCAGTATATGTCTTGTGTGGTGTATGGTGTGTTTACGTTCGCTGTTTTGACTTTCACGGTTTTGGGGTGTCAGTGTTTTGGTTTTTTGGCTTTATAGTCTCGAGATACTGAAAGTCAATATTTCAGTATTTCTAGATTATAAAGTGAATCCACACACACACACACACACATATATATATATATATATATATATATATATATATATATATATATATATATATATATATATATATATATATATATATATATATATGGGTCTACTTCAAAAGGATCGAAATTTCAGAACATCGAACATCTGATCATTGATGACCAGGTGGTCAAAGTTCTGAAATATTTAACCTTACTAAAAAACGCCGTAAAACATTACAAAACTTCTTCTTTCACATTTTTTCAGGGGGGCAAGTCCCCATGCACCCCCCATGTTGGGGGCTGCCCCCACATCCTCTGCTACTTAAATATACCAACTCCATGATCACAATGCAGTGAAGAGAATGGTAAAGTTCCTGTTCAGCACTGTATGGTGATCTCCATTGACAAGGGTTGTTAATTCAAAACTTCGATCCAGTGCTTCGATTTTTTAAAATTTTGATATTGTGAAAGGGACCCATATATAATTTAAATGTCTTCCAAAATCTACATGTATTATTCATATTTTTCATTTTTTCTTTCTATAACTGCTGTGTATTTTTTCTGTTTTCCAAAACATATACCAAGCACTTTTGTATTTATTAAGCTAAACTTAACACCTCCCAACTTATCTTCACAATGTAATTGTTGACATTTCTCTTTATTTATTCATAATCCTATTACATTTAAATAATATTGTAATACCTTTACTTTTCTGCTCATACCTAAACTATTTTTTGCAGTAAAAATAATATCATCTGCATAAGATAACAAAATTGGTATGACTATCCCTTTATTAGATATGTATCTTATCTTCTCCAGTTCTTTATTTATAAATGTAGATACTGTACCACATTCATTACTAGAGAAAATGGTATACTACTCAAGGGACATATTGTTGAAAAACTGAGATGAAAGCACTCAATAAATCTTAAAAATCTCCTTGGTGGTATTGGATTTTCTGTGCTCCTACTCTATGTTCTGTTATTTTATTGGTTTTATTTGTGTGGTGTTTCAACAGTTTGTATGAACATGAAGGGCTCTCTAATCATAATGAGCCTGGTTCAGAGGGTAGAGCTATTATTAGCTGGGCTCCAATATTTCCCTTATTACTCCTGCTCCAAGATATCATCCTTTTGATTTTGCTGCTAGCAGAAACATTGTTTCTTTAAATGTGAATGCTTCTAACTCTGAAGCTTAATGGCATGAAGCTTCCAACAGTGTTGGGGAGAACCTTACATCATTTTCAGTGGAAGACTGGCTTAAAAAGACATTGCTTGGCAAATGGATGTTCCAAGGGTTAACAGAATACCAGAACTTGGATAAACAAATTAAAGTCTTTCGGGACATGGTGTATAAATTTAAGAAAATTCAACTTGAAAATGGTTATTTAAATAAATGCCTTAGACATGAGCACATTCCAAAGGGACTACGGATGTGGAAATTTCCAGCAGGTCTAATCAAAGACACTCCATTACATCGTGACCTAATTATTTTATACAACAAGCAAGGCTGTGAGTTACTGAGACTGTTAATTGCTGATAATGTCAATAAGTTAGCATTATTTAATAATGATATTAGTAAATGTAATATGAATATTAAATCTTATTTATTATTTATGCACAAGTTAAATTATTATAAAGTGGCTATTAATTTTGTTGACAAATCCATGCTTGAACTTCAAATTAGAAAAGACAAAAAGTTGCTCAGAGACAAAACTGATTATGAAAGGGGCAAGGCCTAACCTGAGCCCCCACTGGGCCAGCAAAGTAATAATCAGTTTAGGAGGCTGGACATTAATGTTGTTGATGAAGAGGATGACTATGGGATAAACAGCAATGACAGTGCAGAATACCCTTTAGGAACCCCCCCCCCCTCTGAGGAGATCAGAACGGTTGAGGAACCAGAGGGGTGGGATGCAGGCTACCACCAGCTATGGCCAACAATATTATCAGGCCCCTCAGAGAGGGAGAGGGGTGAGGAGTGGGAGAGGTCACTCAACAGCATTTTAAAGGAGGGTGAGAGACTGAACGACCCCCTAGAGGCTGATGACCTTTGTGTAATAGGTCATAATTCAGTTAAGGACTTTAAGATCTACAATTTGAGTCAGACATTTGTTAACAGTGAGTGGGCAGATTTATTTTGAAAGGAGCCCCAATTTTGTACCAGCAAGGAAGGCAAACATTGTTAACAATATTATACAATTGAAACTGTTTACAAGGAAATTAATTCTAGCCATGCATTTTAAACAAAATAACAGTGCTGGTGTGTGTAGGACTAATTCAAAAAAAACCTAGTACTTTTAACCCCCCTGTTCACCCTATGGTAGATTTTTATGACAAACTTTGTGAGATGGCTATAGGGGATTAGCAAGGGGGGTATTGGTCTAAACATTAGGAATTTGTCACCAAATGAAATGGAGTTATTGCAAAAGATTCTATGAGATAAAGATATTAGGGTGATAAAGCCAGACAAGGGTGGGGGTCTTGTAGTTATGGACTTGAATGACTACATCAATAGAATGTTTTCAATTCTATACAGTGACACCTACATAGAAGTTTCTAGGAATGAGCTAAATATAGCTTATAAAAATATTGACCTGCTCTTGGATGCGTTACTGTTAAATGGGTAGATAACCCTAGAAGAACATGAATTTTTACAGGTGCCACATCCTTGGATTCCAACCATATCTGGAATCCCGAAGATCCATAAAAATGGATCCAACCCCTACCCCCTGACAAATAGTTGATGCTAAGGCATCAAAATCCTTTTGTATTGCCAAATACATTGATTATAAAATCAAACACATCTTGGATCATTGACCATATTTACTTAGAGATTCATGGGATTTTTTGTCAAAAATATCTGTCTACTGTGTTGAAAACTTATTAATGGTGACAATTGATGTATGTGACCTTTTCTCTGTTATTCCCCATGGACACGGCCTTGAATGGTTTTAAGATTATTTGTGTTTGTATACCTAATTAGATCACAGCTCTATTCTTACAATTAGATCATGAATGGAAGCTGTTTTGGACAATAATTTCTTGAGTTTTGAAGTGCAACTATTTAACAGGCCAAAGGTGTTGCCACGGGGGCATGTTGTGTGCCAATTTATGCCAACACTGTTTTGGCTCAATAGGAAGACCTGTGTGTGTTAAAGTCTCAATTTAAGAACTCCTGTGCCCTCTATGGCTAATACTTGGATGACCTAGTACTGTTTTGGAAGGATGGGGAGGAGAAACTACAAGATTTTTTTGATTATTTGAACAAGACTACCTCTTTTTTGAGATTTACTATAACCATAGACAATGGCAAGGTAAATTACTTAGATGTAACTGCAAGGAAAGATTATTTAAATAGAACCCTTTCTTCCTCCCTCTACAGGAAACTTACATATTCTAACTCACTGTTACACATTAACAGCTGGCACCCCATTCACCAAAAGAAGACATTGGTGAAGGGACAATATGTCAGACTTGCCAGAATGCTTTCTAAGACTGCTTTGTCAATGAATGTTTAGTCCTATTACAGATGCTTACAAGGAGGGGCTACCCAGAGGAGTTTGTTGTCAGCATTATGGAGAAAGTTAAAAGGAAAAGAGTTATAGGTACATTTAACATTCATTTAGGTACCAATGCTGGCATTCAACAGAAGGGCAACCTGCTGGGCAAGGTGGATGTCAACGGGCATTGGTACTACCTTTCAGTTTGCAATTTTATGACATCAGGAATATAATTAGAATGAAATATATTTAGATTGGGCCAGGATGTATGTACCCTGCTAGGAGAAAAACCTAAAGTGGTATACAAAAAGGAAGTTTGTTTGAAAGAAATGTTAGAGAGGACTACAACTAAGTTAAAAAAAAAAGTGTGAGTTTTAATTGTGGTAGATGCCCACAATGTAAATACATTTTAAGATATATATTAAAAATGTAGGAATCATAAAAGCCACTAAAAATATTACTGTTACTCCAAAGGGGTGATTTATATCACCCTTTGTCAATCCTGTGAATACTTTTATGTTGTAAAAACTAAAAGGGCTATTAAGCAATTGATATATCAGCATATATATGATATTAATAATAAAAATTGCAAGAACGCCCTTTTTAAACATATTAGTACACACCCTTTACACACATTTAATTTTTTTGTTTTTGATTATGTTGACTTGGGACATCGGGGGGGTGGTCCTACTCATGACTTCTTAGAGTACAAAGAATTATGTGGCAGATCAAAACTAATGCAACAGAGCATCCTGGTCTTAATGACCACATTTCTCTAAGCGCATTTTGAGACTAGGACCTGCCTATTGTTTTTAGTAATAAATCATTATATTATATTTATATTATTATTTTTATAATATGTATATGTTGGAATTTTATATGGTGAAATATTTTTGTTATTATGTTTTTAAAGTCAAAGCATTAGTATGGGGGTTGCTAGCAGTTTATGACTGGTTGACCAACAGAATTGCAGGAGGTTGTATTTATTGATTCAAATGTATTTATTCTGAAAAAGTCTATTATACCGAGGCAAAAGCGCTCAATAAATCTTAAAAATCTCATTGGTGGTGTTGGTTTTTCTGAGGTCCTAGTCCACGTTGTGTTACTCAGTGGACATCCTTGTCTTATGCCTTTCTGAAGCACTATTTCTTTACTTAACCAACCATTAACCAAATCCCTTACTATATTGAATGTATAGACTGTCATACATACCCTTCTAATCTTATTGCCTATATTATATGACTTCAATATTTCCCATAAATCATTATGCTGAATAGAATCAAATCATTTGCTCACTTCACCTACCAGTACAAATTCTTGAATAATTAAAAGTAATTCCTGCACTCCTTTTCTTTTATACTATATATATTTCTATTTATAACTTTATATATTTTGCTTTCCAGTCTTCTCTGTAAAATCTTCATAAATATTTTATAGTCTGTATTATTCGATACAATAGGTCTCCATTTCTGAATTTTTCTTAACAATCCTTTTTGCATATACATTTTGTTACTCCACTACATAACTTTTTTATATTGAAATTCCTTATTTAACCATTAATTTAACACCATTAAAGATACCCTTTTTGTGATCTTGTCATATTTTTATACATTACATATTCCATTCTTTCAGGACCAGCTTCTAACTCCAAATTAAAAAGCATTAATACATTTTCTAATTCCTCCATCACAATATTTTTTCCATCTCCTTACTATCTTGTTCTAAGAAAGAAGCAACTTTCCATTCATTATGAGTTTGTATATTTTGTCCTTTAAATAATTCTTCTGTATAACTTTCTATTTCCATTATTTTATCATGTGTATTATACATTACAACATTTTTATCCTTCATTTGACTTACACTATTATTTTCCTTAATAATTCTACTCAAATAAAGCAATAGTCAGAGACAAACTTGATATTTTATATGAGAATATATCTGGTTATGAAATAAGACTGCATGTAACTAAAACAAAGAAATTACAGAGAGATATAAGTGATTTCAGGAAAGGGCCAGTGTTTTCTTGGTCAAGAGAAAACACAGTGCAGTCTAATTTGGATGACTTGGATGGTATTCAGGGCCGGTGTTAGCATTTTGGTGGCCCCCAGCAGATGTCAAGTTGAGGGCTTCCTAAGCACTTCCAGTCTACTTATCACCCTATCACTGATACCCCTCCTAAGCAACCTTTTAGTTCATGCTGCAAATGTTTAGGAGTAGTAATCATAGACTGACCTGTAGCTACAGTGCTCTTTATTACAACAGGCCTGTGCACCACACTATGTTGGCCCATCTCACAAAGGGACATTTACAGTTACTGGAATTTAGTTGCACCAACAATACATTACAGCAACTCTATGTACAGGTCTAGACTTAGATGAAATGGTGCCTTAGGCCTACTGTTTCAGCCAACCAACAAACACACACACACACACACACACACACACACACACACACACACACACACACACACACACAACATACCCTCCAATCTTCCCTGATTGCTCCCACCCCCACCTTGGGCTTCCCATGCTATGCACATTACTTTTTTTTTACTTTTCTCAAATTTTGCCTTACTCTTCAGCTTTTTCAAGAAGCCATAACTTCTTGTATGCTCTGAAGTGCATTTATTTATTTATTTTTCTTTTTACACAACCTTTTCATCCAATGATGGCTTGAACAGAAATTTTGATTAAGGAAAGAAAATGTGTTGCTGTTCAGCTTCAGATTTCCTTGCATCCTTTCAACAAAGCTTTCCTGACCAAGTAAGTACAGTAATAACAATTTAGGAAATAAATCAATTAAGCCAGCGCCCCCAGAAGCCATTGGGTTATGCTTTTTTTTAAATACATTTAGAGTATTTTATTTCCCTTTTCCAAATTGTAAAAAAAGGGGCTTAATGTCAAGATGAAAAAATAGTAACTCACAATACAATAAACAAGCCAGTTGTCTGGATACACAAGTCCTATACTATATGCTTCCCCCCCCCTAACCCAGAAAAAGACTGCCTGTGCATCCTCTGGTGTAAGACTAGGATGAAAGCAGAGGTTCAAATTTCTACAGGCTGACATACATATACATTGCATACCTCCCGCATCCCAGCCCCAACTGTCAAAAAGGGCAGCTTTGCATACATGCTTGAGGTGTGTGATTTTGAGGAAAAAAAAAAAAAAAAAATGTTACAGTAATTCTTCTTTTTTTTGCTCCTAGACACTGTCCTGTCCCAAACTATAATAACCTAATAACCTTCTTTGTACTGGGAGGATGAGAGGATGGAAGGAAACTGGATGGCTGGATGGGAAAAAGAAAAATATATACCCTGGGATCCCCTGTGTCCCCCCCCTGCTGGAAACAGGTGTTGACTTTGAGGGAACATGGGTGAAATTCTTTGCTAGGCTTATAAGGGCTTCTGGGCCAAGCCTAGTATATATCTCTGAACCCATGAACCATGTTCCATTTCCATTTATACAGTGGGGGTGGGGGGGGGCTTAGAGAAGAGGAGAATCTAAAATGTCTGTTGTGTCTATGATTATTTTTTTTCATATTATTTGAAATATACACACACACACACACACACACACACACACACACACACACACACACACACACACACACACACAACACTGGTATTGTCACACCAGATCAGTGATTGTGGTTTAGCAATCATCAGACGATATTAACTCTCTAGTGCTTACCTTGCTTATGTTCATTATTAGCTTTATCCCAATAGGGTCATTTCACAGACCTGTTCAGGTTAAACAGCATAATCAGGAAATGAATACATTTATTTCACAGTCAGGGATGACTATGGAGGCCCCCTTGCAGCCACGGGTATTGCAAGCACCTAAAGTTGACTGTGTTGTTAGTTTTAGTGGACAGAATATCCACTAGCAGATTTTAGCTAAGCCAGGGGTACTATGTCAGTGGTAAAATATTTAATGGAATTGTGAAGTTTGTTGCTTTAACTATAACTAGAGATATCTTTGCATTTTAAAGGAGATATAAGTATGAGTTATTATCCATCTGGTTTATTAAGTACACAAGATTGCTATATTAGCTTTTGTTGGTTTGACAGACATGTTGCAAAATATCAATGGTATTAATCCACAGAGAATAGAAGCCCTGGTTTCCATAGCTACAGGAGTGATGTCAACAGATCCAGTACCAGTGCCTGCTGGAATGCAAGAAGGGACTGTCATGGTCCTATCAACCAGAAAGGTAAATCCAGGAGCAGAACAAGGAGGAGATGAGTGTGACGGATTCAGAGCATGGAGGAGCAGCAAGTCAGCATGAGAACCAGGAACAGATGAATATACTGGTATTTAACCTATCAGCTATTGAATTAACATCAACACAGCTCTCAGTACTTAGTAGAGGGCTTTTGTTTATTCCAGCTAAAAAGATTGACATGGTAGATGTGCTTAAAGACCTTAAAATGTTTTGTAGGACATTATTGTTAAAAAATGAATTTCCACAAATGACTGACAATATTAATTTATTTAAAAAACTAGCATTTATATACCTAAAAGCAATTAATTTGTTGATACGTTTTTAAATTTGTGTGAGAGAGACATTAGGGAAGCATTTTTACATAAAAGACATACTGCTTTTTATAATATAAATGCAGCTGAAGTAGAAGCTTTAAATGCGCTTAAGGACATTTCTGTTATTGGAATTCGACCTGCAGATAAACGAGGGGGATTTGTATTAGATAATTTTTTCTATTCTGAAGAAACGTTACAGCATTCAAGTGATGTTTCTGTCTACTTAAAAGTCTCAAAGGGGTTTGTTGATGGAACTATGAAGCAAGTGTCATTCTTAGTGTTTGATTTGTTAATGCGTGGCTCTATTTCTGAAGACTTGTTTAAATACTTTAACGTTGAGCATCCCACAGTTCCTATACTATATGGCTTACCCAAAATACATAAGGATATGGTCAACCCTCCCATGAGACCTATAGTGTCTAGTGTAGGGTGGGCGACTGAACCATTATCAATATACGTAGAGAAGACCCTCCGTCCTGTTTTAGATAATTTGAGTAAAGTACTTAGAGACACTAAGTGTTTTTTGAAAGAGTTATATGGTAAAGTTACTGGTCAAAAGTGAATATATTTTGGTGACTGTGGATATAGAGTCTCTTTACAATCATCCCTAATACCTGGGGTGTAGATAATATCATGGAATTCTTAAGGGGTAGAAATTTTTTTGCTAATGACAAAGTGAACCTAATCTGTATGGTTTTGAACATCATTTTAGAGAATAATATATTTTTGTTCAAAGATGAATTCTATCTTCAGAGGGTTAGCAAAACTATGGGCACAGCTTATGCCAATAGCTATGCCAACTTAGCTCTTGCTTAATAGGAAGAAGCACAACTGCTGAGTAATAATGCTTTCTCCAGTCATATCATCTGGTACACCATGTTTGTAGATGATATGTTTTTTCTATGGTGAGGGTCACTCCAACTACTTCATGAGTTTGTGGAATATAAGCAGAATAAGACGTCTTTTTTAAGATTCACTTGTCAACACTCAAGAGAAGAATTGCATTTTCTAGATGTGACTGTTAGGAAGACACATCTTGGATCTGTGAATACCAGTTTTTATAGGAAACCTACACATAAGAATGCCATCTTACACAAAAATAGTATGCATCCTAGACACGTTGCTAGGAATGTGGTAAGAGGGCAGGTTCTGAGAATAATGAGGCTACATAGTGAAGATACCCAGATGAGAGCAGCCCTACAGCAACGTAAAAGTGAGTTTCTATCTAGGGGTTATACAATGAGAGAATTGGACCACTGTATTGATCAGTGTCTTAAAGAGTGTGAGTCTAAGGGTATACCCTATTTTTCTGATGTAGTGAATACCCAGAATAAGGCAGCCACGGTGGTGCAGTGGTTAGCGTTGCCGCCTCACAGCAAGAGATTCTCCAGTTAAATCCTTGGTTGGGGTGCCTTCTCTGTGGAGTCTGCATGTCCTCCCTGTGGTCACGTGGGTTTCCTCCGGTTGCTCCGCTTTCCTCCCACATCCCAAAGACATACTGTAGGTGGATTGGGCACTCTAAATTGACCCTAGGTGGCGTGCATGTGTGTGCCTTCTGTGGAATGTTGGGCACTGGGCTGGCAACTCAACACCATAAAACTCCACTGCCAATCATGAGCGGACAGGTGATCTGCTGTGGCGACCCCTAACCAGGAAAAAGACAGAAGAAGAAGTGAATACCCAGAATAAGAATCAGAGTAGTGACTACAATAATATCAGAATTTCACTGACATACCTGAGTGATGTCAATGTTTTCTGTGATATATTTAAGAAAAATTGGAATATATTACAAATGTCAGATCAGCTCAGGGAAATAGTTGGAGATAAGCCCCTCTTTACCTTTAGGTATAATTTATCATTAGAACAACTTTTCTATAGACCTTATAAATATGTTACTTCTGTTGATTCACAGAGGCTTGGGACTTATTCCTGTAGGGGATGGTCTGCATGTAGTCACATACATGTGGGACCTAGCTATAGGCATCCTAGTGAGGGTTTCCAAATACAGTGTAAGTTGTATGACGATTGCAGAACCCGAAATGTAGTCTATTTTAGCTACTGTGTGTTCTGCCATGTGTACTATATTGGAAAGACTAACTGCATTTTAGAACATATTAGAGACATTAGTAATGAGAAAGAAAGTAGTGCCTTAGCAAACCACATTACAGAGTTTCATCCACAACATAAGTTTAGATTTTTTTTGTGCTAGAAGTGGTCACTGACAATTTCAGAGGGGTGACAAAGAATAGGACAGTGTCAGCCGAACATAAGTGGATTCTTAGTTTGGGGCTGATAAAATACCAGGAATAAATGATGCAGTTACATTGAAACCTTTCCTATGGGAAACATTGATTTATAAATGCCCCCCCCTCCTTTTCTCTTTTTTTTTCTTTTATATTGATTTTTATTTTTATTCTTGTTATTATATGTATTTTTTTAAATGAGTGATGTTGCATTTACATGACTTGATTGACTGTAGGATTTCATTAGCTGTTATTAATTGGATAGGGCTAATAGGCTGTTCAGTACTATATCTATTGGTATATTTTGTTAATGGCAGTCTGATGAAGCAATTTCATTCTGAAAGCGCTTACTACTGTTTTACTACTTCCAATTAAATATTTTTAGCATGTAGCTGTGTGTTCTGGTGTTTTGCTGTGATATATGGAATTTATCAATTACTGTTGTGCTCTACACCAGATTTATCCAAGAACTCATTTTTTGTTTAACTACTTTCCATTTTATATCTTCCATTTCACTTGTATCTGAGCCTTCTTCTTTGCTTTCAATCTTTTTCCATTACTAACTTCTTGCTTTTTTGCTACCTTTCTGGGATATTTGTCTGTATCAAATCTATTTGTGTATCTATAACTTCTAATTCTACTTATAAGTGCCTGCTGTCTTGTTTCCGACTGGTTTGTGTATCCATATTTTCTGACCCTGTCTCTTCATACTCCATACCTAACTGGTCTTTGTTTTTTACATTTATAACAGTTTAACTCACACATATTCATATCATGCCCTGTCTCTCCACATACATAATGTTTCTCTTTTCACAATTACTAATCAATTGATTGGATTTGCCACAAAGAAAACAAGTTTTTGGTTTACCTAATTACCACACCATACCTTTGTCCCCTCCCACATTTATAACATTAGGAATATATACATTTTTTTTCATTTTCTGCATATATCACAAGACAGTCTCATCCCCAGTCCATAAACCTCATTTATCATACACTTTTGAAATTTATAACACATCTTTGCATATTTTCAATAAGTACAATTTTAAAGTTTATTTCTCTACATATTTGTAAATTGCATCTGAATCTCTTTTTTTGTCTCTCTGATAAAAAAAAATCTTTAAATCATACTGATTCCAAGGGAAATGGGCTTTTTTTATATCCTCCTATAATTTCTCCATTGATAGACCAGATTCAAAAAGAATGTCACAGTAAGTCTCTTTATTTATATGTATAAAAGCTCTTACCGCATTTGCATTAGTACCAGTAATTGTATTATTTCATCCCATACCTTGCATCTGTCCAGTTCTGCATCTTCTTTTTTTTTCTATTCTTACTTTGAATGACTTCTTCTTAATCATAGAATCTTTCTTCTATTCCTTTTCTTTTTGTACTCTTATCTTCACTGTTTCTGCATACAGTGTCTTCCCTGTACATTCTGCTCACTGACCATCTTCTTGCTGTATTCTGTTCATAATGTCACCCCAGAAATATCTTTACTGCTTTCTGGATCACTCCCTTCTGCCAACTCCATAAGTAAATCATCCTGCAACCCTACATACTTGTGTTGAATCCTCTCCCTTGAAGAGGTCCTGTTGCGAAAAAAAAACTTTAGAATCTATCACTTATGTAGCCTTCTTGTCTTTCTCTGCCATTAAACAACACTCCTGCAAAGGCTTGACTGCCTTCATATCTCTTCCATTTACCAAACTTTCTTATAAAGGCTAGCCTGCCTTTACAACATCACTTTGATCTTTGGACATTATTAAATCTTTCCTCGTCTCATTTTCTCCCTCTAAATCAAGCAATTTACTTTTTTCATGTTAATCTAACATTGTACCATTCAGTGGAAGCTCTGTACCTTCTCAGGGTTTCTCTGAGATACCCCTATACTCAGACCAAAAAACGAAAGTACTACACAATTAGCATCACCATAGGGATATGAGTACGTGAAGTTCCCTGATGCACTAGCCAAATTTTTAATTCTAGTATAAATACTACATCGTGTCTCCCCTGAAATGAGGCTACGAGCTTAGTGGGACTAACCCAGTCAACTAAAAATGAAAAGGAAATTGGGTACAGTAAATTGGCACAGTGTTGTAGGTTCAGCAGCGGTAGGTCAAAATTAATTGTAGGAGCATATTAATCGAAAAGGAGTGCAATTCTGTGTATGGTGAAAGACAGCAAACAAATAAATGAAAGTTAGGGAATTAAATAAATGTTAAAAGTTGGAAATGATTATACTGTAAACCAGACACTGTCTAATAATTAAATTTCACTGAGTAAAGTGAACTTGTAAATAAGCTGGTCATGTGGTACTAATTTTTCATGTTTTTTTTTTCCAGAGGGGATGGCTAAAGGACAAAGAGATCTGATATGTTGTTACTGCATATGACTGCAACAGTAGAAGTAGCTATATATTCAAAGCCTGTTTTCACTTTGCTAAATGCTCTGTACTCTGGCATTGTTTATTATTATTGTTTTTGAAAAATGATCTTTGCAGACAGAGGACTGGTGTACTCTTTATGAAGCTGCTGTATCCTCCAGTAAAAGTACACAAAGCAGAGTTCACTTTATCATTACATTCAAGCAAGTGGTGGGTTTCAGGAAACATTTCTGAAGACTAAGGATACTGGTTCCTTGAATTCAAAAACAGGTCAGTGTTGGTATATCATATGTTACACAACACTCACAATGCTGATCACAACAAGAAGCTTTAATATCTGATAACACTACTGAGAGTATTACTTTTTCTAACTTACAAGGTCACACACATGAAATATTGATGCCTTCTATACCTCTTTTCAACCATTCTACTTTCTCATCAAAGTAATTTAAAACAGATGTCACAATTTCTTCTTGTTTACCCTAAAAGCAAACTAAATTACCCCCCATGTTATAATTTAAAGGACTTATTTAAATATATAAATACCAAAAATAATTTATGTATTAATTTCATTTTACAGGAGCTGCAAAAATCTTATCTCTGGTACATCTGTAATTTTTTCGAGAGATATATTAAAGTTGAAACGTAACAGGAGCCTAGGAAAGAGCAATAGCTCCTTCTTAGTTGAATTACATTTATATCATTTATTCGTAATGAGCACAATTCACTACAATAACATTTGACAAAGCAAATTGCATTTGTTTTACCTTTTTTTTCATACTTACTTGGTCAACTTCATTGCTGATCTAAGTTAAAGTAAAGATGCTAGCGTTTTCTGACAAACACTTCTATTATATAGATATATATATATATAGATCAATTTTATAAGTAGGACATACTTGCGGTTATTCCTCAAGGGTAACTCTGTATAATAAACAAAATCCTTACTCCAGGTAGTATCCAGCAGATTTTGTAAAACAAAGAAAGGCTTACTCTCACTCATTCCCCATTCTAATAAAGACATATATTTGAAGTTTAGTATAACATTGAATCTGCTGTGAATGTAAACTGGAATGGAAGGTTTGTACTGAAACAGCTTGTGTCATGGCAGCAGGGTATTACATTGCTATGAATTCTTGGAAAAGTAACTTGCAGATGTGCATTTATTTGTTGTGATTCGAGACACAATAGTTAAATCTTCAGATAATAAAAATGTCCAGTAGGCAGAACAAGAACAATTAGTAGAAAGAATCCCAGCTCGATTAATATGATGAGCATGAGGAGCTTTTACTCTCTGCTGATACATTTTTTAGATTATTTTACTGCCTGTCAAAAGTGCCTGCAGCTCTGGGAAGTCTATAAATTATCTTATGTCTGTTGGAGCTAATTAGCAGAATATGATTTTTGTGCTTTTTTCAATCAAATGGATAAACATTTGATTAAGAGTGATACTTTGAAACTAAAAATAACACAGATATCAGATTATAAAGAATTATGATCAGGTTGCTCCACTTAACTTCCATATTACATGTTCAATAGATGGATGCCAAGAAATTCACTTTGAGAGTTCACTTATCAGTTAACTCTGTTACCTGATTGTTTCCAGCCCCCAGTGGTCCCACCTTTATTACACTCACAAACCCCTCCCATCTTTCCAATAGCCAACCACAGCGCTAACCCAACACTACCTTCTCCATCTTCCCACTACTATCACACCTCCTCAACTAACATGTACAAGCATAACTTACCTATGCTCACTGCATTCACTCTCCTTGCATATCTTACATACTACCAAAGCTCCATCATTCCCCCACTCAACCACTACCACTGTACTAGTACTCACACCACCATTCATGTCTCACCCTCACTCAGCTCCCCTCCCACCAACTCAAGAATCATCCCTATGCACCCCCACATTTTCTACCAACTATACTACTCAAACATAAAGCATCCCTACAACTTAACATAGTAACCCTCCCACCATACCTATTACCCACAGAGTACAATCATAAAGTTTCCCTTATAAACAAACACATTCAAAAACTGAGAAAACTAATAACCTCATGCATATCAAAACTAGCCCTAAGTGGAGACATCCACCCCAACCCTGGTCCTACCATCTCCAACCCCAATCCTCATAATCAGACTAGAAACCACAACTTCTCCTATATTACAGCCAATAGAAAGCCAAGGGACTTCCTTCTACTAAGCCTAAATATTAGAAGTATATCCAACAAAGTCCATGAACTCCATGCCACCATAGACTTGTACTCCCCAGATATAATCATCCTGACAGAAACCTGGCTAAACCCTCACATTACCAGTGAGCAAATACTCCCTACAGGTTATGGCATACTAAGAGTAGACTGGCTAAACAAGAAAGGAGGCAGTGTAGCTATAATATTTAAACAGCATTTAAACATCCAGATCTTAAAATCATCAGCTCCACAAATAGGCAATGAAGAAATAATATATACCAACCTCAAAGTAAACCAAAACAAAGCCACCAACATAATTGGATGCTACTTCCCACCTGGCCAAAACATCCCTCCACTAGAAAACTTCCACAGCTGGTCTACCCACCATTTCTCCCAAAAAACTATCATTTTAGGTGATTTCAATATTGACTGACAATCATGTTCTGGCAACCATCCAACCCATCACGTAAAACTTCATGGCTTCACCCAACTAGTCCAGTCGCCAACCAGGATAAATAAAAACTCCAGCAAGCACACTACCCTGGATTGGATACTAGTCAGTAAGAGCCCCCAGTCATATATAACAGGCTGCTTATCAGATAGCCTCAGTGATCACTCCTACCAAGCTAAACCTGCCATCTACCATCAAATACATAAAAAAACAAACTTTAACCCACTCACAGTCACCTCATTCCTCAAATAATGTAACTGGCATCCTCTAAAGTACCTCAGTCTTGATGACGCAGTTGAATTTTTTAATACTACCTTCCTGAGCATCCTTAATTACCATGCCACCATAAGACTTCCCAAAATCAAAGCACAACCATCCCCATGGCTACAGAAAACCACTAAGTCAGAAATGAAAAACAGGGATAAAGCCTGGGAGCACTGGCACAAAACCAAAACCCTCTCAACAAGACAGAAATTCCTAGAACTACGCAATAGAGTCAAAAAGCTAATAAAACAGGACAAATTCCAATATTACCAGTCTGCCCTAGACTCCTCCCAACACAGCCCCAAACAATTCTGGTCCTCCATAAACTCCATCCTCCAGCCAGGTAAAGTCAGTACCCCTCCTCCTAACATCCCTCACTCCTCAGAAAATATTGCTACCTCATTCAACACACACTTCACACAAACCATACTATCACTAGCCAAACAACACAACCCCCCTCCCCAACCCACACCTTCAACGAGTAATCTCCCCACTGCCTTCTCATTTTCTCCTGTACCTACCTCCAACATAAAAAAAAACTCTTAACTAAACTTAAGCCCACCAAATTAGCAGCAGACAACCTCCCAAGTGAATAACTACAAATCGCAGCTGATGCTCTGGCCTACCCAGTATCCATCTTGATTAACCGATCTCTGTCAGAAAGTTACGTTCCCACACTGTGGAAAGTATCACATATAATTCCCCTCCACAAAGGCAGACCCTCTGCAGAACTAACCAATTACTGCCTCATAGCTATTCTCTCTCCACTCTCCAAAATACTAGAGAGATGCATACACTCTCAGGTCTCAGACTACCTCCTTACTAAGAACTTCCTTTCCAATACTCAGCATAGTTTCCAACCAAACCATAGCACCACCACTGCCTTACTTTCCTTTACTAACACTATCCTTCATCATAAAAACAATGGCTATCTCTCCTCTGCTACTTTCCTAGACCTATCTAAAGCATTTGACATGGTCCCACACAAAAAAGTTATCTCTGTCCTCAATAACCTATCCTTCTCACAATCAGTTACCAACTGGTTTCAGAGTTACCTGTCTGACCGCCAACAATCCGTTGCATGGCAGAATGACATATCTCCCCAACTACCTGTCTCCATAGGGGTTCCCCAAGGATCCATCCTTGGACCTTTACTCTACTCTGTTTTCACCAATAATCTAGCCTCTGCCACCAAACATGGCACACTCATACAATACACAGATGACACAACCATCATCTGCTCAGCCGAGGCCCTACCCAAACTACAAAAAGTCAAACAGGAAGCCTTTTCCTCTGTTGAAACTTGGCTATCCGATGCCCAATTAATACTCAACACAAACAAAACTAAACTACTCATCTTCCAACACACCAAGCATACTCAAAACAACTCTCACTTTAACATCACAGCAAAAGACAACACCACTATACACCCAACTGAATACACCAAATTGCTAGGAGTGGAAATAGACAATAAACTAAAATTTGACATTCACATATCCATGACTATAAAAAAAGTCCACAAAAAAATAGGAGCGTTATACAGAAATAAGCAACTTCTCACCAAAGCAGCAAAGATTTCAATAGCAAATTCCCACCTTATCTCCACCTTACTTTATGCCTCTCCAATATATACCAACCTAAGGCAATGCGATCTAAACAAGCTAGAGACCTGCTACAACAAAATCGCCATATTCGCCACAGGGGCATCCTACCATAGTTACCACTGTCACTCACTTGCTGAATTGGGCTGGCTTGAACTCCCTCACCTCCTTCAATGGTATCAAATCTCACTCGCCCACAAACTAGTAAACCATCCACTAAATGTCCCATCCCTCCAGAATCTACTCCAACCCTATCGCACCACCAGACCACTATGATCCAGCAACAAAAATCACTTGCAGATCACTAAAGCCAATAACTCTGCTGGTGAAGCACTATTCTCTTGTACCATAGCCAAATTATGGAACTCCCTCCCACCCACAATTACCTCTGTACCATCATGCACCCACTTCAAAACTTTACTAAAAGCGCACCTAAAAACATGCTGGCTTTGCCCTTGCAACTCCCACTCTAATATCACCCACCTCATCCAACCACTACCTTTCTTTCCACTCCACTAACTACCTTGATTATAGCAAGCTCAGATACTCATAAGCCTAGTACTTATTATACAGCAGGAACTTCTTATTGTAACATTTGTTAATGTCTGTTATGTACTTCACAGGTAAAGATTCTAGTTGTCTATCGATGTACTATGTTCTTCATCTGTAAATATGTTGTAAGTAATTGCTATGTAAATTATTAATCGCTATGTAATCCAATGTAACTACTGTCTGTTTATTTTAACTGTGGAGCTTTTCTCCCCAGGCCTCCATTGAAAATGGACCTACATCCAGTCGGACACTCCCGGTCAACAAATATAAATAAATAAATAAATAAATAAAATAAATAAATAAGAGTGAAGCTGCAAAGGTGAATTTTGGCATGTATGTCAAAAACTCAGAATTTTGTCATGATCCTCCTCCATAGGTGTCACAAGGGATAAGAAACTAAGAGTAATGCTACTCAACGCCAGAAGTCTAAACCTCAAGATGCACGTTTCGAAACTCTCCTTAGCATGGAGAACATTGATATCTGTGCAGTAACAGAAACCTGGTTCAAGGCTCCTGAAAGCACCCCAGCACTACCAGGTTATACCTCATACCATGCTTTTCAGCCCCAAAACTTGGACCGAACCACAAAAGGAGGGGGGTCAATATTCAAAAGATACCCACACCTCCAGGTTATCAGAGACTATCCATGTGCAACTAAAAGTGAGTAAAACTGCCTTCCAGTTTATAGCCTGCTACAGACCACCCTCCCAAACCCAGGAACCCTACTCGGCCTTCCTGAGAACACTGGAAAATATGAAGGTATCTCCAAACACCATTATATTGGGTGACTTCAACTACCCAAACATAGACTGGGAGCATTACTTTAGCTCCAACACCCTAGCCCAAAGGTTCCTAGAATTTATAAACTTAAATGCTAAGGAACAACTTGTTACCACTCCCACAAGAGGGGAAAACATACTGGACCTGATCATCACCAACATGGGGACTCTATGCTCCAGACCAGAAGTGTATCCCTCACTGGTAAGATCAGACCATAAACTAATCTCACTGGATATTCACATCCTGACCACACCTCCTGCCCAAAAAACCACAGTGAAAAACTTCTCTAAAGCAAATTTCACACTCCTCAAAACCGAGGTGGAATCCTTCAAAGCCCCCGGGCCTGCGGAAAATACGGCCCAGACCGCAGAATCCTTTATAAATGCATTCTACGAACACCTTCAGGAATGCATGGATCATGCAATCCCAAATAAAACCAAGACCCAATTCTTCAAAGGCAGACGTCCATTCTGGTGGACCCCAGCCATAAACAAACTATACAATAGAAGGAGGAAGCTACTAAATGATAGAGCAAAATCCCAAAAAGGGAAGGCATCTCTGATCAGTATTAGCAAAAAACTACAGGCACTCATAAAATCGTCTAAGGCCAGCTTCGAGAGAAAAATTGCAGAGGACACTAAGGATAATCACAAGGCTTTCTTTAGTTATGTTAGGAACCTGGGTGGGAATTCCCAGATATGCTCATAATTAGTCCAAAATGACAAAACATACACCAAACCCACAGACATTGCCAACATCCTAGCTGACAGGATCAGTGCAAACTTCTCCCTCCCCTCCCCACCAAAAGGGCAAATATCTATCCCAGCAGAGTGCTGCCCCCCTGACATCTCAGATGCTCAGGTCTCCAAAGCAAAACACAGCATCAATGGGACCAGACGGTGTCCTGGGCTGCGTCCTACATGAACTCCAGGAAGAGCTAATCCCAAACATAAAACTACTGTTCAATCTCAGCCTTACTACAGGATATGTACCCAAAGAGTGGCATACAGCAACAGTCGTCCCTCTCCACAAAGGTGGTGCCTCAACGGATCCTGGAAACTATCGCCCCATGCCCCATAAGCCTGACTAGCTTGGTCTGCAAAGCTATGGAAAGGATCATCATGGACCTCATAAATAAAGATATTGCGGACCTACAGACACTGGATGCTACCCAGTTTGGCTTTGTTAAGGGCAGATCCTGCCTCTTGAACCTGGTTGATTTCTTTGAAACAGTCACCAAGGCCATTGATGAGGGGAAGGTTGTCCACACAGCCTACCTGGACCTCGCAAAAGCCGTCGATACAATACACTCGCAAAAAAGCGTCGATACAATATACACGGGCATTATAGATAAGCTCACCAGCTTAAATATAAACCCCCATGTCACTAGATGGGTTGCAAACTGGCTCAAGGACAGAACCCACATGGTTAGAATTGCTGGAGCCATGTCAGACTCCAAACCAGTTACAAGTGGTGTCCCACAAGGCTCAGTCCTGGGACCTCTCTTGTTCGGTATATATTTCTCGGAGGTAGAGGCCAACACGGAAGGACTGTGGCTGACCAAGTTCGCAGATGACTGCAAACTGGGTGCCATAATCGACTCTCCAGCCGACACAAGCATCCTCCAAAAGAGCCTCATAGAAACAGACAACTGGTGCCAGAGCCATGGCCTCAAACTAAATGCCAAAAAGTGTATAGTCATCCCCTTTGGCAAAAACAAAGTGCCCACAAATTACCACATAGGTGGTAATCCATTAGAAGAAGTAATTAGGGACCTGGGGACCCAAGTTGATAGCAGTCTCTCATTTGACAAACACGTGGCCAAAGTGGTTAGAAGAACATTTTATATAGCCCACCTAATCATGAAGGGATTCACATCTAGATCAGGGGAAGTCATCGTGCCTCTTTACTCATCCCTCATCAGGCCCATAATTGAGTACAATGCCCCTTTTGGGATGTACCTTATCAGACACCTGCAGCAACTGGAAAGACCCCAAAATTACCTCACCAAGAGGATCAAAGGGCTCAAACAGATGCCATATGCTGCCCGGTTAAAGAAACTCCAGCTCTACTCAGTGGCATACCGCCTGTTCACATGTCCAACCCAGAATTAATGGACATGCTGCACCTCAGAAAATCCAAATCCCATCGAGCAACGCACTCGAGAGAGACTTGAACCTCAGCACTGAAATAAATAGGACATGCTGGAGGGACAGATTCATAACCCAGAGGCTCCCTTCACTCTGGAATAAAATCCCAGTCCAGGTTAGGCAGAGTCCCTCATTGACTCTCTTCAATAGGAATCATGATGAGTGGATGGAAGATCGTAGGTTTAACCTGAGGCACAGTATACTAACCTCGAAAAAGGGCATAGCAAAATTAATTTAAAATGGGTGACATTCTGGCTAGGCTTATAAATGCCCTAGGGCAGATAGCCTAGTATGAACCTATGAATCCAGATTTGTCTGCTTCATGTGCTATTAGCTACAGAAGCACTGAATTTAAAAAAAAAAAAAAAAAAAAAAACAGGTGTTGTTCCTGCTTTGAAAGCCAGTAATAAAGTTGGATTCCCAAATATCTTTATCGTGCGTGTAATGTAGACAGCAGACAGGAATAGAGATGGAATTTACCTGCTTCATGTTCTCCTGGAGTTATTTACTCTGAGGTTTCACTTAGATAACACCCTGCTTCAGTGCTGCTATAGTACTAGATGCAATGCTGACAGCATAAGGAATGGCCCCTGATGCAATTGCTAAGCAACCTTCTAAGTGTTATTAAGGTCAGGTCTCATTCTGTAGTAGCACTGAACCAGGTTGTCATGTAACTGATGTAAGCATAATAACAGGGCTCCATACACTACAGAGATAAAAGATCCACTCCACCAGATGCTTAACTTAATTTCCTGACCTTCAGTGAAAGTAGAAAAAAAGGAAAATTCAAAATCTGCTGGTATATTGTGAATGTGGTCTTTACAAGATACAGTTGTAAAACTCAATATGTTATTAGTTCATCAAAATAAACATTATTATACTATTGCAATAAAGCAGTACATTACAGCATATAGATAATGGTCATGTCTGTCTGAGTCACAGCTGGTTTATCTAGCATCTAGTACCCATTTTCAATATAGTGCCACACTTCACTCAGCTCTTCTAGTGAAGATTAAAAAAAATCCTAGTTTAAACTATAATGAGCCGATATCTTACTGATACATAAAGTGCATTTTTGTACCAGCAGTTTGGTACAGAAAATGTCAGGAAATCTCAATTATGCCCCTAACACATCCAGAGAAGCTGCCCCTGCTACATACCCACTCCCACTGGCTACCCCTCTGTGAGTCCAAACACTGTTCATATTTCTGTCATTGATTCCATGTACATAGACTGAGATAATTTAACCAATGTTTAATTGACTTCAGACAATCACAGGACTGCACAAATCAGTTTTCTTTAGACCTTTTTATATACTTTCTTCCAATGTAGGAATACTTGGCTGGACTCCTCCTTCATCCCTGGCTACTTCTCAACTATCTGTCTAACTACAAACACCAAGACAGCTGTGCTGCATCCTACATTACTACTCCATGTACTCGTTTATCAATAACCCTATTCAGAAATTGCACGCCATGTAACAGGAGTTTGATACCTCTGTACTGTCCACAGTTGTGACTGTTCCCTTTGCTCTTGTACACTGGCACTAGAATGCTTATTCACACATCATGTGGGATATGCCTTTCTCGCCATATTGAGTATGCTCTGGAGCCATTTCTCCTATAACTCTCCCTACATCTTGATCATATCTGCTGTATCTCATCTGAGCTTAATTTTTATGTTAACCAGTGGTTTATTCTGTTGGCCAGATGTTTCACTGGGGATGACTTTGCAATCAATGATTCTATCACAATGTCCTTTCTTTACTAGAAGGTAGACTAACTGAGTTGCATCTTGTAGGTGATCTTGAGACTGTTTCCCATGATGAGCCATGTGTTGGCTGCCATCAGGCTATTTGCCAGACAGAAGTCTAGAATGTCCTCTCCTCCTTTATACCTGTTGCCGCTCACAAGTGGACCCAAGCTTTCCTCTTAGCCTGTTCTGTATGTCCCAATATGTCCATTCAGGTTCTCCATTATCAACAACTGATGTCATTCAGCTCTCTTTTCCTTACTGTCTCAACAATTATGTGGGGCATAGGCTAAGATTATGAGTTCTGCCCTATCTTTACACAAGAGTCTGATTGCCATGGGTTTTTAGTAATTTCAATGACATCTCTTACTTTCACCTGTAGACTTTCCCTTTCCAAAATTCTCACACTATTTATAGTCTATCATCCCCCTGAGTAGTAGACTTTGAATCCCATACCAAGCAACTTTGCTGCACTGCCCTGTATTGCCCTTCCATCTTGCACCCTGGATACAGAAGATGTTCAGCCTTCTACTTAGCATCATTCAACTTCTTCCAAGTCGCATCCTCTTAGTGAACCATATTCAGTGTAGCAGTCTTTAGCTCATATTTAGCTGGCTAATTGGTTTCACATCCGGCTTTCATTCAACAGAGCTATCCCATGTAACTGAAGCTGGGCAACTGGACACTGCAACTAGTTTATTGACACAGGCCTGCTGGTCTTTATAACAGGCACGTGTTGTTTAAATGGAACAGTATTGGTAATAATTCAGTTCAGCTTACAGAGAATACATGAAAGTTGATTTTTTTTTAATTAACCACAGCATCACTTGCAAGACTCTGTTCTTCCTGAAAGAAGTGAGTTTGTGTAACATTGCCATAGCAGCAAATATTTCACCAGTAAGTATATTGATACATCAGTCATCACCCATCAATGATATCTGGTACATTTGAATGTATCCACAGCAGAAGTTCAGTACTGCTTGCAACTATTTATTTTCAGCTGCAAAGTATTCCTTCTTTCTAACTACAGGCATGGCATTTTTTTTTGTAAGATGGACATCTTACCTACTGACTTGGAAAACTTTAAACCTGTTTCCTATTGTCGCATGCTTTAGAGACTTGATTACATTTTCATAGCTAAATATTTCATGTGCTAATACATGGATTGTTGAGGACAAAAAGAGGCTGGGGGTTACACAGTAGCGTATCTAGGGCAGGGTGAGAGGTGCAACTGACCCAGCTGCAAAGTGTTGAGGGAATACGATCAGCCAATCCCAATTTATAATGAAATACCTGCTTATAAAAGCTGGTATTGCATTTACAGGTAAACCTCAGCACTATAGCACCCCATGTGTGGTCTAAACTGTATCAACTGAATACTACATTGTAGCAAGCAGTTTGTTGCAGTTTATGTTTTTTTTTAACAAAAATCTGAGTGCTGTAACACTCCATGCAAGCAGGGCATAAACTATATAAACATTTGTTACTGTTTATAATCTGCCTACATGGAGCACTACAAGTGCTCAGGTTTTAGTTGCAAGAAAAAAAAAAAAAAAAGTTATTTATTTATATTATTTATTTATTTATTTTATGCATTTATTTATTTAGTCATTTATTTATTTGTTTATGCTTTTAAACTGGTAGAATGTAGCAAACAGTTGCTACAGTTTAGATCCCACATGGGGTACCAACAGTGCCCACTACCTTAAAAGACAAGTGTGGCTGGTTCCTCACAGAGCACAGGTCTGAATGCAATGAAGGAGAGTTGTGGACAAGACACAGAAATTGGACCTGAATGGCTGGGCAGTAGGGAGTGGGGAGTTATTGTACATCTGACCACCTGGCTAGAAGGACCATTGGCTCTTCAATGGAAGAGCTGGGGGAATGGATGTATAATAAGCTGATCACTACAATACAGCAATCAGCTTAATACAGTAAAGTGCTTTTTTTTTGTTCTTCTCTTGAAGAACTGAGGGAGTGGAGCACTAGTTCATGGTACTAACATAAGGTGCTGGCTGAGTCAGTTATGCCTCTGGGGGTTACAAAATTTAATGGTTACTGGTACATACTCACTCTGATCAACCATATATGGAGACAGACTATGCAAAAAATATTTTAAATTATTATAGCTGGTTTTATTTGAGGTATGTTGCAAGCACAGCAATCAGTCTTGTCTCAGCAATCTCCTAGTCTTATTGCAGTCCACAATGAAGTACCAGCTGGGCCCAGTACCTAAAAAGACAAGTTTGGTTGGTCCTTCAACCTCTTAACTATGTTTTTTCATGGACAAGAATATAAAAAACTACCAATAAAATAAAAAAATAAACAAAAATAGAAAAGTTATTTAATCATACATTACAATCATGTATATAGATATGCTTTCACATATAATGCAAGAAGAAGTTGCAAGGGAATGCAGATATAGTGAAGGCTATGTCATTTCATTATAGAAATTTATATGGCTATACAGTCATGGTAAAGAAAATTCAATATTTCAAAGATTCATAATTTTGAAGGACTAACAGACCAGAGGACAGTGCAAGTGCAATTGTGTAGCAGTTAACGTTGTCACCTCACAGCAAGAGGTTTTTCAGTTCATTTCTTGGCTGAGATGCCTTCTCTGTGGAGTCTGCATGTTCTCCATGGATTTGTGTGGGTTTCCTCCCAAATTTCGAAACATGCAGTAGGTGGATTGGAGACACTAAATTAGACCTAGGCGTGAGTGTGTGGTGCAACCTATTAGGAGGGTTAGACCTTGGTCTAGCACCCCAATCCTGTAAAACCTGTACCTGCTATGGAAACAATAAGTGCTGAGGGGTGCTTGTTGCCTGATGTGCTAAAGAGCAGAGAAGTGAATCCGGGAACAGACCTGAAAATCAACCAGCAATTGTTAACATTTACTGTTAAAATAAAAACGCCTGAAAAAATATCACTACTCTTAGTTTTTCTTTGGCAGTTAAAGACATAGGAATCACTTGTCTCACTTTCTCTCTTTCTTCATTTACATTTGTTTTATTTACATAAAGGCATAGCAGTACTTTTTGCAAATTTGCCTAATGCATTTGTGGTGTGTGGGACATGAGTACCATCCTCACATGTAGTGTCAGTTTTATCAGGTATTCAACTCCTACTGATAAAGGGATGTGATGTCTCTAGTGCAATATTTTTGAAAACTATGATGAACTACATTGTCTCAGAGAATAGTAGTGGCTTTCTCCATTGAAGTTTATCTAGTCACATCAACATTTTCTTAAATCAGACCTGTTTTACATTACTTTATCATTACTTTATAGCACTTTGTATACTATATATTTTTCTAGCTAGTTTCACTGTGTGTGAGGTATTAACTGGAAATTGTCCACTTTTATTAAGCATCTGTTGGGTTGTTTGATTCTAATAACTTGTTTGCATTTAAAAGCTTTGTCTAGGGCTCCTTTAGCAGTTTAAAACATTCATTTAAAGGCTCACTGCTGCTTTTCTGCTGTGCGAAACATTTCTGCAGTTTGTTTCCCACCCTCCCTCCGTATTGATATGCTATTCTTATAGCTGGTGGCTTTGCAGATGCCCGCCCCTACTGTAAATATGGTCAGGGACCATCTTCCCAGTCTAGTGTCATTACCTCATTCTACCTAATACAGGGAGAACATTTGAGAAGGCCAATCAGCTTAGTTTCTACTCCTCCTTTCTCTCTTTCCACTTAAAAAAAAAAAATTCTACGCTTGTTTCCTGCCTTTCCTGTGGGTAGTCTAGTCTGGATACAGATTTGCTGTGTCCAGGACTATTTGTGGGCTTCTAAGCCCCCAAGTATTTCTGTGTTGAAGGGAAGCCTTCTAGCTTAATTTGGTTTCTTAGAACTAGCCAGTTTTTTAGGTTCAGCACTCAGGTCTGTTTCTTTGAGCTCAGCACTTGTTCAGAACTTATTGTAAGCACTAAATGAGCTACAAATTACTACAGCACTCAACTTTCCTCACTGTCTAGATGAAAACAGTTTCTAGTACTTAACAAATAAGCACCTATCCAGGCATGTCTAAGGGTCAGCTCCCGATGTTTTCTCCTGTCTACCTGATGAATCTGGGCATCTTGAGGCAATGCAGCAATTGCCTCATGTACACAGACAACCCTCTCCTCCTACCACCTAACACTACAACCTGTGAGAGATGCACTTATATAGCCAAACTGGAAGCAAAGCTCTCTTCACCTAAGACTAGACTATACAGTCAAGAGGAGAAGGTTAACACTTGCACTACACCACACTCAGCACATAGTCCCTCAAAACCTACACCACCAAAACACACACATAGAAACACAAAACACATACCTACATTCGTGAAAGCTCTCAGTAAAAACCTGCCCAAGCAACAGGGACCTCCAAAGCAGAAACACAAGCAATTTGTCCACCCCCCCAACACAACCCAAATGACACATATCCCACAAAATCAGTGTGCCACTCAACCACAGCCCATAAGGCAGAACAACGTACCCAACACTCTAGCCATAGGTGACTCTATAGTCAGGCACACTGATGTTCCACTCACCAGGCTAAACAAGGAGAAAGTTACTGTCAGCTGCCTGTCGGGTGCCAGGATCCACCACATAGCACATGCACTCAGGTCACTCCACAACAAGTACAAATATGACACTGTCATTGTCCATGTTGGTGTGAATGACCTGAGACATACCTCCCTGGACTACATGAAAAGAGACATGGAGGAGCTGTCTGATCTTGTAGCCCAGGCAGGTATGACTCTAGCCCTGAGAGGCAACCTGCCATCACCCAGAATGATACCACAGTACAAGGACAAAATGATTGACTTCAACAATTCTAAGGGGATCCAGTATCTGTCTGCCTGGGATGACATGATCGAAAAACCACAGAGGTTTGTCAGAGATGGCCTGCACCTGTCGCCCCTGGGATTCTGGATACTGGCTAATGCTCTAGCCTCCCCTATAGTGCCTTTTTTAGGCAAGGTTCAAATGACAAATTCATCACCATAAGAGGTACAAGCAAGAACAATTCGAGGGTATTGCTACTCAATTCTAGAAGTCTAAACCTCAAAATGCACTCACTCGTGGCACTCCTTAAAATGGAGAACATCGACATCTGTGCAGTGACAGAGACCTGGTTCAAGGCTCCAGAGAGTACCCCTGCATTACCAGGCTATAATTCATACCACACCTTTCTGCCACCTAACCTGGACTGAAACACTTAAGGCAGAGGCGTGTCCATATTCATTAAGGATATCCACACCTCCAAGCTAGTTGCTCAGCATAATGCATCCGGGATTATCAAAGTGCAACTAACTCTGGGCAAGACCACAATCCAAATTGTAGCTTGCTACAGATACCCCACCATGCCCCAGGATTACCACTCCTCATTTCTTGATACACTGGAAAATATTAGGGTACAACCTAACACTCTAATAATGAGTGATTTCAACTACCCCACCATTAACTGGGAAAACTACTCATGTGCCAACTCTTGTGTTCAACGTTTTCTGGAATTCATAAATTCCAATGGCTTGGATCAACTTATCCACATCCCAACCTGGGGCAGCAATATCCTAGACCTGGTTATTACCAACATGGGCAACCGGTGCTCCACACCAGAGGTCAGTTTCTCGTTGGTCAGATCTGACCACAAGCTTATCACCCTAGACATCCACATCCCTCCCCCACCCGCCCATTTGGGAAACCACAGTAAAAAATTTCTCCAAAGCCAACTTCACGCTTCTTAAGACAGAAGTGGCAAACTTTACAACATCCATGCTGACGGAGAATAGAGGTATGACTGCTGAATCTTACACAAATGCACTTTATAAGCACTTACATGAGTGCATGGATCATGCAATCCCTAACACAACCAAGATGCTATCCTCCAAAAAAAGGAAGCCAATCTAGTGGTCCCCTGCCATAAACAAACTCTACAACAGAAGAAAGAAACTGTTGCAAAAAAGAGTAAAATCCCATGATTGGAGAAACTCCCTGGTCAGCCTCAGTAAGAAGCTGAGATCCCTCAGAAAATCCTCCGAAGCTAGCTACGAAAACAAAATTGCCACTGACTCCAAAGACATCCACAGAGCATTCTATAGCTATTTCAAGAATTTCAATGGCAACACCCAGATCTGCTCTGAGTTACAGCACAATGGCACTAAATATACAGAACCAACTGATATTGCCAACATCCTGGAAAATAGATTCAGTGCTAACATTACTCCCTGTCATCCCCTAAAGGGCCCATCTCTATATCAGAAGAATGCAATGTTCCTGTAATCATGGCTGCACAGGTAAAAAATACACTATCCAAAGCCAAGAACACAGCATCCATGGGTCCTGACAACATCCCAGGCTGTGTTCTACATGAACTACAGAATGAACTGGCACTCCACCTAAGTACCATGTTCAATCATAGCCTCGCCTCAGGTTACGTGCCCACTGAATGGAGCACAGTGACGGCTATCCCACTCCACAAAGGGGGAGCCACCACAGACCCCAGAAACTACCACCCCATTAGCCTAATGAGTCTGGTCTGCAAAATTATGGAGCGTATCATCATGGAACTTATAAACAATGACATTGGCAATCTCCAAACTCAGGACCCCACCCAGTTCGGGTTTGTGAAAGGCAGATCATGTCTCCTAAACCTGATAGACTTCTTTGAAGCAGTCACCAAAGGCGTAGATGAGGGTAAGGTGGTTCGCACAGCCTGTCTAGATCTCGACAAGGCTTTCAACACCACCCCCTACTCTGGAATTATAGATAAACTCACTAAACTAAGTATAAATCCCTATGTCACAAGATGGGTTGTCAACTGGCTCACTGACAGAACCCACACTGTGAAAGTAGTAGACTCCAAATCCAACTTCAGACCAGTGACAAGTGGAGTACCACAGGGTTCATTCCTGGGTCCTCTCCTGTTTGGTATCTACTTCTCTGAATTACAGGCTAACACAGAAGGTCTTTGGCTAATGAAGTTTGCAGATGACTGCAAATTAGGAGCCATAATCAAAACTCCAAAAGATGTGGACATCCTACAAAAAGGCCTCGCTGAGACAGATGCCTCGTGTGAAAGCCATGGCCTCAAGCTCAATGCCAAAAAGTGCATTGTCATCCCTTTTGGTAAAAACTCTATACCTATGAACTACCACATAGGCGGTAGTCTACTTAACACCGAAAGTGTGATAAGAGACCTTGGGACACAGGTGTACAGTAGTCTCTCCTTTGATAATCACATCACCACAGTAGTCAGGAAATCCTTCTATGTGGCACACCTCATCACAAAAGGTTTCTCATCCAGGAAAAAAAGAGGTCATTGTTCCCATCTACTCGTCACTCATTAGACCCATTATAGAATACAATGGCCCTTTTGGTATGTACCTCACAAGACATCTGCAACAACTGGAATGACAGCAGAAATACCTCACAAAGAGGATTACCAGCCTCTAACAAATGTCGTATGCAGACCGTCTCAAAAAACTGCAGCTTTACTCCGTCACGTATGGCCTGCTCAGAGGCGATCTCTGCCTAACACACAAAGCTATGTCAAACCCCGAGCTTTTAGACATGCTCCACTTAAAGAAATCCCAATCCCTATGAGCTACACACTCTAGGGACCTAAACCTTGTCACCACAATAAACACAACATGATGGAGGGATAGATTCCTGTCCCAGAGACTTCCCATACTATGGAACAAACTACCTATCTATATCAAATAAAGCTCCTCATTAGCACTCTTCAAGAAAATTCTTGATCATTGGATGGGAGATAGGAAAATCATGCCGGGGATCACTTCTGTGGCTCTGCTCGACAGTGGCACAGGAAAATTATTTTCTTGGGTGGCGAAAGCCAGGGTAACTTTTGGCTATGCTTATATAGGCCCTAGGGCCAATAGCCTAGTACCTACCTATGAACCTATAAAGGTATGCGGGTGCATTTGTGGGTTTATGTGTGTCTGTATATATATATATATATATATATATATATATATATATATATATATATATATATATATATATATATATATATATATATATATATATATATATATATATATATATATATATACGCTAAATCCTGAAAGCCCAAAATCCTGAGACTAAAATCCTGAAAGATCAAAATACTGAAAACTCAAAATACTGAATATCATAATACTGAAAACACAGAGGATACCAACACTTACTATATTCTAGCACAAGTACATGATAAATAAATAACTTAATTTAAATGCTTTTTTCCTCTTGTTCTGTACAGCTTCTCCTTTCTGATGGTCTCACTTAAGGTTGGCAGACAACATAACTGGCTTCATTAACAGAGTATCTATCACTGTTTTTGGAACATTAGCTATCAATGTTCTGGGACAGTAGCTATCATCATTTAGGGGCAGCAGCTATCAGTATTCTGGAAAAATAGTTATCATTCAGGTACTGTAGCTATCAGGTTCTGGGACAGTGGGTATCAGTGTTCTGTGACAGTACCTATCAGAATTCTGGGAAAATAGCTATCACAGTTCTGGGACAGTAGCTATAATCATTCAGGAACAGTAGCTATCAGTGTTCTAGGATAGCAGCTATCACTTTTCTGGGACAGTGGCCATCAATGTTCTATGACAGTATATATCAGAATTCTGGGACAATAGCTATCACAGTTCTGGGACAGTAGCTATCATCATTTAGGGACAATAGCTATCAATGTTCTAGGATAGTGGCTATTACTTTTCTGGGACAGTGGCTATCAATATTCTGTGACAGTATGTGTCACAGTTCTGGGACAATAGCTATCACAGTTCTGGGACAGTAGCTATCATCATTCAGGGACAGTAGCTATAGCTGTCAGTGTTTTCTGGGACACTGGCTATCAATGTTCTGTGACAGTACCTATCACAATTCTGGGACAATAATTGTCACTGCTCTGGGACAGTAGCTATCAGTGTTCTAGGATAGCAGCTATCACTTTTCTGGGACAGTGGCTATCAATGTTCTGTCACAGTACCTAGCAGCATTCTGGAACAATAGCTATAACAGTTCTGGGACAATACTTATCATCATTCAGGTACAATAGCTATCAGTGCTCTAGGATAGCAGCTATCACTTTTCTGGGACAGTGGCCATCACTGTTCTAGAACAGTAGCTATCAGCATTCTGGGTTCTAGGATAGCAGCTATCACTGTTCTGGGACAATGGTTATCAATGTTTTCTGGGACAATGGTTATCAATGTTCTGTGACAGTACCTAACAGCATTCTGTGACAATAGCTGTCACTGTTCTGAGACAGTAGATATCAGTGTTCTAGGATAGCAGCTATCACTGTTCTGGGACAATGGTTATCAATGTTCTGTGACAGTACCTAACAGCATTCTGTGACAATAGCTGTCACTGTTCTGAGTCAGTGGCTATCAGCATTCTGGATCAATGTCCTCTTTAGTAACTTTGGCACATAGTGTGGTAGTCATTTATATAATTAGCTTAAAGGATGCCAAAGATGCTTCAATATTTAGTAACAGTGAAAACTTTTGTGCTTTTTATAGTCTTCTCTTTGAGATGTCGATTTCAGTCATACTTTTCATAAATAAAAAGTACTCCAGCTAAAATGGTATTTTGCAGTACTGAAGCACATGCTGGAAAAAATAAGCTGATCCATAACATTTGTTCATACAAATAAATAAACCAAAATGTAGTCACTAAGTGGATAAACATATTAAAAGATTAAAAAAGCACTTTTAGGCTGTGTCAAAATATGAAGAAGGGATATAAACTTAGCTACAGTATGAAAGATTGCATTTGGCTATTCAACGAATAGTTGTGCACACAAAATGCAATAGAAAATCACACTGGCATGCTATGTAAGGGCAGCAGAAACATAATACAGGCAAATTAAACAGGAGTTAGAAATTAAGATGTATAGTCTTGTAAATATTATATTACAAATTATGCTAAAGTGATATAATACCACACATGCTTGTCTGATATGACAACCCAGTAGTCTTTTAGCAACTGCTAACTTTCTTTTAATTTCCAAATGGATTTTGCCGCGGTTTTCAATGTAATACTAGTTGACTTGATCCACTTTTGTAGCTGTAGATTGATTCTGTCTAATTTTCTCAATTATTTTAAGCAACCTGAGCAAACAGTAACTTTCAGAATAGTACAATACTGTCTTACTTTTTTATAAAATAGGCATTAGTACAATAATGCTGCATTAAATACAAAGAACACTTCATTGTATGCTAGTATTCAAGGGACATTAGTAAATAATTATATTCTAAAATGAGCCTCATTTATTGCAAAAACATATTACAGCAATCTTTTTCTTCCCCTTGGAGGAGGTAGTATTGAGTTACATGCTAGGACACATATCACTGAAACTTTTTCCAGAAAGACCTACTATATATATATATATATATACATATATATATATATATATATATATATATATATATATATATATATATATATTAGATTGTTTCCCTTTCCTTTAAATTTCTTTTCCTGTTGAAATGTCAACCTCTTTACATACATACACATATAAACATGCATACTTGTGAAGTCTGATTAGTGATCTAGTGAATTAAATAATAAAGATGAAAAAAGTAAACGTTTACAGTGGCACTGCCACTCTAACAAGGTGTTTCCTATATTCAGGGGTACAACGTTTGATTCATCCAATCATTATTTGCCAAGTATGTGACTCTGAGTTGACCATGAAAAGGAGAAGTCAATCCAAAAGGATTACCCTGTTAACAAATGTATAAAAAAGTCTTATTGACTGATGAAGGATTATGCCTAATAATTATTCATAGTAGTTACACTGAGAAATGGATTTTTTTGCAAATGTGAATTACATATTGGTAGTACCACAAAGTTATAACAGAAAAGTTCATAGCAATAGTATTTTTAACATAGTAATCAATTTAATTTAGACATTCTTTCTATAATGTTCCGTATAATGGCAGTATAGTGGTACAGACAGATCATTTACTTTTAGTTGAATTGAATGCTGCCCCATTTATTTTTTGGTTATTTCATTACCGTATACTTAAAAAGTCTATTGGTATCAGTTATGTACTCCAGTTACAGACATGAATAAATAAATAAATAATCAAGACATGGCATCTTGATGTACGGAGCTAGTGAATATGTTAATCACCTTTACAAGTTTATTTTACTGAGCTGATGCTTAGCAATTCAGCTGTCACATTAACAGACCAGACAAAGCGGATTTCTGTTGTAATCATTGCTTTGCACAATGCTGTGACAACAGTCACCATTTTATTCCACCTGTCTTAGCAGGTTTTCTTTGGATCTCTGATGAGCTACATATCCATCAGTTAATGCAGATAAATAAGTCTACTTATTGTAAACACAGATCATAATGGTTATAAGAGATCTTAACATGCATTTAAAGTGACATGAAATCATATGATTGGCTGCAATTTTTACAAACTGTTTTTGTGTTCTCATCTGTCACAGAGCACCCTACCCTGTAGGTGAACCATTGTGGCAAAACATGATTGTGAAGGCAAACAGAAAATTAATACTTGGGAATATAATAAATGAATAAATAAATAAATAACATAACATAACATAAGCTTGGTCCCAAATTTATAAATGGAAAACTTCTTTCCTACTGTTCTCTGTCAATATGAAAGTAGTATGAATACAGATTTAAAAAAAAGTTCCTTTTCACTTTGCAGCTGGGCAATGTCCTGTGGTCATCTGTTTTATATTTTATGTACGCAGCACATCAAGTCATTAATACTGTTTGTTATGTGTATATGCATGTTATTTTTATATGGATGTTATTTTAATTTAGAGACTAATTTCATTAATTAATTTATTACATTATGTAATTTAATTCATTAACTGTCTACTGTATTTGCCCTATATTAATGTATAAAACAATTACTAGTTATAATACTATTTTCTCATACAAGTGTCTCATATTGAAATGTCACCTTCAAGTTTCCTGGCTTATGTAACTGGAAAGTGGAGAATTGAATTACTCTTTAAGTAACAAGGTTCATCTCATTAGTCTGTATTGCACATCCTACATTATGTTTATATAAACTGTTATTGTAATAATAAAATAACATAAATGTTTTTTACCATTACAATGATCCATTCACTCTTTTTTATAACATTGTAGCTCCCTAACAGGTGGATCTTTGATTCAAATAAACATAAAGCACAGCATTTTTCTACTTTCAAGTTTCCAATTGCTTGATGGATTAGAATTTCAGGCAACTGTTTCTTCATTATCATTCTGTATGAAACCAGGCTTAAAGCTGCATATGATTTTTTGCATCAGTGCAGTTACTAGTTGCATACTGTCTGCCATTTTGTTTCTTGTTATCCATGAGCGTAAACATTCCTACTTGCTCTCATTGATTGTGCTGTTGCTCTCCATTGTGTTTAGATATTCATCTAGTTCACTGCTATCGCACTCCCAATCCCCAACTACCCCAAATATCTTTAGTTTTAAATATAGCATTCACGTCCACTTCTAATAACACTACTATACATCCACAAAGATGTCTATGCATTCATATAGTGCATGGAACTCTTTGATTACACTCTGAAGTTTGGAAAAATATTATATTGATTAAGCATTTCCTTAGCATGAGAGCCAAACTTAACACTGCTTAGGGTGTGCTTAACTAAAGTTTTTTAAAGACAACATAAGCATTGTTAAGCTTGAGTTTCACAGCAGAAACTAAGTGCAGACAGTACTGCATAGCAAAAGAACAATGGCAGAAGGTAAAACAACTAAAAAAACTGTCAGAACTTCACTCTGCCACACATATGAATAACAAGTTTGTCAGAATGAAGTGTCTAACAGCTTTTGAAAACTGTTTTGCCTTCTGTCCCTGGGCATCCAGACTGCCTTTGATTTTACCCATTTTTGCACCATCTCTCAGAAATGATTGCATTTCTGGTAAATCACTGAGGATTAGTCAATCAATAAGGACAGACATTGAAGTTTCATACTTCTTATTTTTCAGAACATGTATTTTGATGCAAAGGCTGTCATTCTATTAACTTTTTAAGTGAATTAGAACAATATGTAAAAACTGTCCCTGACTTTGAGTCTTTGTCCCTCTATTACTTTTGTATTTATCAAAAAATGTGTCATTCCCATTAACCAACTCATTAAAGATGGTTGTGTCTTAGTCTTAGGGAAATGAATAAAGCCAAGATTTAAGCAATGAAACTACCTTTGCTGCTAGCATTCTGTGATGTCACTAAACCAGTAGATTTCTGTGCAGGTGCAAGTAGCTATGGTCTTGATACAGTATCATCCCAGATATATGCAAACGTATTATATACTGTTCCCTCTTGCTCCAGAATGTTAAATGATGCTGAACTGAGATAACTGCAGACTGAGAAAAATCGCCTTGTGAGTGTGTGGACAGATGAGAGAGTGTATGGATAACTATAATGGCTCCAAGATTTCCAGTCAAACTGGCTTCAAGTCGTTTCTTTCTCTGGCTAATTCTTATGATTTAGACAAAGTGCCACCTGGGTGACAAAGACTGTTAATGAAAATTTGAAGGTTCAAAGTCAGAGCCAAACTACGTACCATGAAAACTGTTCTTAGAAAATATCTGTAAGTGGCCATCCATCGTTAGATACTGTTGAGGATATTGTTGCCTATGTGCAGAGCATAATGACAGCCTGACCTGCGACTATCGAGAGACTATAAAAGCTAAAGCAAGCAACCAGAAATGATCACAGGTTGCAGACTGTTATCCACTATACTTGTAACAGATGGTCAAATCTCAAAAAGGCATTTCATGTATACGAGATACACAGTAAGAGTTTAATTATCAGACCATGATATCTTATTACTGTATCAAGACAGAATAATAGTGCCCTTATCACAATATGCTAAAGTGCTACATCACATACATTAAGGGCATCATGGTTTCATAAAATGTTGAGAAAGAGCCAAAATGTCTGCATGGTGACCAAATGTTAACTAAGCCTTTGCAAAGTTTGTGACAAACACATAATTCTGTATTGTCCAGAAACCCCTGCAAAGATAAGAGTCATCAATAATGATACCTGACCACAAGGTCCTTAGCAAAAGACAGCTGCGGACTTATAAGAGTTTGAGAACAAAAGCTACCTTATAGTAGCAGATTACTACTTTTCTGACATAGAAGTCATATATACACCACTTACAAATAAAGGTCAGGTTAAAAACATGTTCAAAAGCTATGGAATGCATATTAGAACTAATTACAGAGAATGTGACACAGCTAGTGACAGGTGAGTTTAAAGAGCATATTTGTAGGTTCATAGGAGATGACTAGGATAATGTTCCAAGAATCCTTACAAGCCTCATGAGTATTTACCCACGTTTTACACAATTGTCTATTGGAAAGATAGCAAGCATCAGCCAGCAGGGTTTTGACTATTTTAACAAACTGCTTCAGTTCACTGGGGACATGGCACCACCCCAGGAGTGAATTTGCTATTTCCCATTCATCAGTCAAGATTGCACTTGAAGATGGTCAGGGAACGGCTCTGCTTCATGTCAATAGGAAGCCTATTCCAGAGGAGGGACAATTTCTGGGACACATATCTACCTCTCTAGTATGTTCTATTCATGTCAGCGATCTGGTTTAGATCACTGGATTGGGTAACCCTTGTGCAGTTAGTTTTGTGAATATGCAACATTTCTGTAAGGGCTGGGTCACAGACTGTCTTGTAAGTCAGATATGGATCATGCATCAGCAGGACACTGAACACAGTGATAAAGCTTTTAATCAGTCCACATATGACATGTTGGTTATACCCTGTATTTTTTGTGAGAAATCTCTAAGGATGCTCCAACTGTTGCAGGTACCTGGCATGGTACATGTCAAAGTATGCATTGTACTCGATTATTGGTCTTATGAAGGTTAAGTATAGTTCTACTATGGCATATTTAGAGCTGGATGCCATGTCCTTACTTGTAAGCTGAGTCACATGGAAGGATTTCCTCATCACTGTGAACACTTCAAAGTTTATATTGCTATCTCTCTGAGTACCCAGATCTCTCACCATCGGGTCCACTCTTGTTGGGGGTGTGCTATCAATGTTGCAATTTGCAGAGGTATTTGATTCCCAAAGGGTATTAGTATGCACTTCTTCACATTTAGTTTCAGGCCATAGCTCTGACACCAATCATTAGTTTGCATCAGACCTTTCTGCAGTATATCAGCATCATTTGGGGAGTCAGGATTGCCCCCCACTTGCAGTCGTCAGCAAACTTCGACAGCCAAAGGCAACCTACATTTGCCTTGACATCTGAGAAGTATATCCCAAACAGAACTTGGCCCAGCACTGAGCCTTATGGTACTTCACTGGTGAATGGCTTTTTACTGAATATGGATTCCCCCGCTCTAACAATGTGCCCTGTCGGTGAGCCATTTGGCTATTCATCTGGTGATGTAGAGGTTTATGCCCAATTTTGTGAGTTTATCTAGCTCTAATACCCAAGTGGGTATTGTGTCAAATGCCTTGGCCAGGTCAAAGGTAGGCAGTATGTACTGTCTTACCTTGATCCATGGCCTTGGTGACCTTCTCAAAGAAGTCCATTAGATTGAGCAAGCAGGATTTGCCCTTGCCAAAGCCAAAGTGAGTCATGTCTGGAGTCTGGCAATTTCCTATATCATTGTTAATCAGGTCCATGATTATCCTTTTCATAGCCTTGCATATGAAGATAGTCAGGCTTATGGATCGACAGTTTCTTGGGTCAGCTGATGGTCCTCCCTTAAGTAAAGGGAGGACTGTTGCTGTTCTCCACTCTACTGAGACAAACCTGCATGGAGACTATGGTTAAATAGAGATCTGAGAGAGTCTGATAGGTCATGTTTCAATCTATTTAATAGGCACCCTGCAATTCCATCAGGATCCATTGGTGCAGTGTTATTAGCTTTAGAGAGTACAGTGACAACATGTTCTTTAGAGGTAACAAACAATGGAATGGCAGTGGATGTTTTATGGGGAGTGACTGGAGGTGATGAGGGGGTGAGATCTGAGCTGAATTTATTGGCCAGCAGGTTTGCTATTACTTTTGGCTGAATATAGGTAGTACCATTTATGGCCAACTCAGCATATTGTTGAATGCTTCTGTTATGATTTTGGGCATAACTAGAAAATGCTTTTGGATTATTCTAAACTTGGGAGGCTGTTTTAGTGTCGTATTTAGCTTTTGAAGGCTTGACTAATTCCCAGATTTTGCATATTAAGACTAGTGAGGAATTTTTTTTTTCTGTTTTGCTCCCTCCCACTTGCTTCTAGACAGGATTTTTTTCCTTCTGTTGTATAGACATTTTCCAGCTAAACCTGGGTTTAGTTTGGTCAGGTACTGCTATTTCTAGGTAGTTCTTTAAGTTGTTGTACAGGACATTCATGTATGCTTCTGCATAGGCCTCCATGTTTTTGTGGTTAGGGGGAGCTTTAAAATTACTATGTTATCACTTAATAGGAGGTATTTTGCCTTGGAAAAATTCTTTAGGGTTTTAGGGTTTGATGGGGGGGGGTACTACCATTACATTTATTTCAAAGGAGACCGATTTATGATCCAATCTTACCAATGAGGACATTATGTGAGGGGATGCAGTGCTGTCCCATGTTTGTGAGTACTATGTCAAGGATATTTGAGCCCCTGATGGGAGTGCAGATCAGTTGTTCCAGAGCATTTGCTTTGGCAAAAGTCCAGGAATCTCTGAGCCCGTATGTTAGTGTTTTTTCCCAGTTTATGGAAGGCTAGTTAAAATTGCCCATGAGTAGTATTGTGTTGTGCTATGCTAAATGGTAAGTGATTCTTGTAACTTCAGATATGAAGAGTGGTTTTATCATTCATGGTTGGGGATCTGTAGCTAATGATATGGTGGTGGATTTTGCCTATGGTCAGCTAGACATGGAGTAGCTCAAGTGAGTCATCCTGCTTGGCCAATATAAAGGCATGATTGTTTTGTATAAAAATGGAAACACCTTCTCCTTTCATTTTTTTCTTTTCAGTGGATGGTCTGAACATGTGATAGGCATTGTTGCCTTTCACTGCTGGGGTGCTTTCAGCAGCTTTGGACCATGTATCTGTGACTGCGCAACTATCAGCATTCTCCAGGGCAGGGTGAGCTTCCAGAGAGTGCAGTTTCTTGTTTAGAATTCTAGCACTGAGCAGTAGTGCCTTCAGCTTGACATTAGATACATTTGTTATGTTTGTAGGTCAGCTGGTTTGACAGTGCCTAAAAAGGTACTAAGTGGGGTGGCTAATGCCTTGGTCAGTATTCAAAAGCGTGGCAAAGCAGCATGGTCTGTTGATCATGTTGCCCCAGACTGACAAAGGCTGGATCCCCTTGGAATGACACCAGTAGCTAAGCCTATTACTGTTATCAATCAGTTTCTGTTTGTACTGTGGTATTATTCTTGGTGGGGGTAGAATGCTGCTCAGTGAGCGGCTCATACCAGCCTGTGACATGTATTCAGAGGGGTCCATCCTGTTTCTCTACATATATTCCAGGGAGGTATGTCTCAGGTCATTCTCATCCACACAGACTGTGACTGAGTCATACTGGTATTTGTGGTTGAGTAATCCAAGTGCCAGCATGATGTGGCAAATCCTGACACCTACAGGCAACTGATTGTAACCATCTTGTTATCCAACCTGGTGGGTGTGGGGGGGTCCTTGTGGTTCATGATGGAGTCTCCTATGACCAAGATATCTGAATGCTTGGTGTTTTGCATTAGGGGCTTGCTTGTGGAAACACTGTGATGTGTATTTTCATGTGTAGCAGTTGGTGTTAATTTGTTTTTGTGTGCATGTGGTTTCTGAGGCAGAATATGGGAGGCCTCTGAGGTTTTGTTGTGTTACTTGTGAGTACTTCTGCATATGTGGGTTTATGTGTTGAGATCTTATTTAGTGAGGGAAGTGATGTGTATGTTCTAATGATCTGTTTGTCATTTGATATGTTAGTATGTGAGTTGTGTTTCAATTTTCATAATATTGCTTGAGTCTATGTATACAGTAGATATGTACTATAGTCATTGCCGCTTTAAGACTATTGTACAGTGTTGCAGTTTTAATAATGTGTGTATCCCATAATGAACTGTAAGTAGTGCCAAATGACAGTGTGTTTGCGATGAATGAATGCCCACATCATTTTTACTGAGCTGCTATTTGTAAAAAAGAAAATGTTAATTGCTCAAAAAAGGATAGTGAATCCTGATATTAATGGCAATGCCAAATGACATTAACCAGAGGCACACATCATGACAATAACAAAAACCTCTGACTGATGCTATGTGCTGTATATTGTATATTGTATATTGTATATTGTATATTGTATGCAGTTACTTTTTGTTAAATTCTATATAGAGGTTTTCTATAAGGGAGGTTTTCTGTGAGGTCCTCCAATGAAAGTGGGTTATATCTATTCAGAAGTTAATGATCAGTAAATAAATACTTAAAATAATAAATAAATACACAGAGAATGGGGGTATAAGCAAAGAGTGTTCATTAACCAAATGCTGATTGAAATCTACAAACCCAGAAATAACCTTTTAGTACAGAGATATGCTGAAAGAGAACTGCATGTCCTAAATGGCATTTGTAAGTACTGTGCAACATTATGAAAGAACTTCAGGCAATACTTATTGAGGTATTTATATTGAATACACGAAATAAAACTTTGTAAAATTTTATTGAAAATGTAGAAAACTTCAAATCTCCTCTCTTACTTAAAAATAAAAATAAATAAATAAAAAGCATGTTTTTCAAAAATGGCATGGTACCCATATCACAATCAAAATGACACAAACCCCAGAACCATTTCTCTTCTCCTGCAAGACATCAGGCATGGCCTACTTTATTGAAAGTGTGAAATGCCTTTCAAAATGATTCTGTTTAGGTGAAAATGAGAGAATATAACATTATGCCAACAAATGTTAACAAATGGATACGCCTGCTTGTAGGAAAAGCCCCTTGCAAAAGTGAGGGGATATCCCTTGCTATCAGCCCACTGCAAGGTTCTCCCTGATACTTCTTGGAGTGTGTGTGTAGGAGTTTGACTGCAAAATAGAAAAAAAAAACACTTACCCACCCTTGATGGCTGTTGACTAATTGTTAATTTCACCTGACCATCACCTTGATGAGTACAATGAATTGGTCGATTGGCAAGGAGGGGGATGATAACTGAAATCTAAAAGAAAGGAGACAAAAAAAAAAATCAGCTTATTTATGCATGTGTTTATTTAATTATTTATTTCTATTTGTTACAAAAGACAGAACTCTGATCAGAATGGATCATTTTTAGGCTCAGTCTGGGTGAGTACAACAGAAAGAAGATAAATCTGACATTTTCAAATGGATCTTTGTAGAGTGATGAAAAAGGAAACTTGTTTTATAAACAACTGATAAGCAGAATAACTAAAAAAAAGCAACTATAAGCTAATAAAAAACTATGGCTAAAAAGACTCAATCCATCTATCCATATCCCCCTTTTTCCTATTTTTGCATATGGGACCATGGCGTCACCTCAACAATGACAATCAGCTAGAGCCAAGGTTCACATCACCAGGTGACTAGCCCTGCTGCAGGACTAAAAAACTACCAGCATTTAACATGTAAGACAGAAACATAACTGGATCAAAATGCAGCATGGTGACTATCTACTATTAAATTTAGTTGCCTGTGCATGCAGAAATGAGTTATACTACAACACAGTCCATAGCTTTGGATATTAGGGTAGAAAGTTGGGTGGACCTATAATTACATGGGTCCATAAAGAAGCCACTCTGCTCTATGGGAGTCATGGTGACTGTTCTCCTAACATTAGAAACAAAACCTTTGAATAGGCCATGGCTGAACAGTTTAAGCAGCTTGTCAGATATTGCATACTTAGCACTGATGAAAATTTAGCCTGATGAGTTTTAGATTGTATGGTAATATTATTCTCATCAGAAAAAAATCATTTTAGGGATAGTAGGAACAACAATGTAGGTAGATGGGTTAAAGTTAGTACTATTTTTTTCTGTTAACACATTTTAACTATATCCTTGGATTTAGCATGTGTGATATTATGGATGAACTCAGTTCATTTTCGGCCATTATTTTTTAACATCCTGAAATAACTACAGTAGAATTTAAAGCTTCCTATGGTATATGTGGTGACCTTACACTCTTTCAACACTTTACAGTAAGTGCACTTCAAAGAGATCAAAGATTTATGTTTAACAACCATATTTGTTGAATACCATATTGTTAATGGCATCATTATTATTTCAATACACAGCTCTGTTTCTTAGGATAATTTACTTTCAAAAGGAGATTGCAGTCTAGGTCACCTTGATTTTTACATTCACATTTAGACAAAGCTTTACATTTCAAGTGTGAATGACCATGCCTGAATACTCCAGTGACTTATGTCTGTCAACAGCCCATCAGGAGACATTTAATTAACAAGACATTTGTCAACAGTAAATGGTGACCTCACTTATCCCTTCTGCCACTTTCATTTAAAGTCTGCATGTTTGGGCCAGGATATTCTATTGATCTGCATCTACTTTTAATAATTTTGTAATACTTGTGACAAGATTATCATTTCATCTCCTTAATCACATAGCACATGACAAACAGACCTTGTAGTCTTGAAAGTTTGCACTGTAACTTGTTTTCTAATTAGCTAGTAAAGGTATCACTCTGACTTTATTTTCTGTGTTACATGTATCAAGTACTAACAACAACACAATTCCCAAAATGTTTAACTCATTAAAAGCTAAGAAAAATATTAACAGAAGATGGAAACCAGTGAAAGAAAGCCTGTTTGAAAAATTGAATGATACAAACAATCCCTATCTATTACTACTACCTAAAATTAACTTTCTTATTGAAGAATATCACCACAATATTAAACAATGCTTCACTGCTACAGGAGTACCACAATATTAGATTTCCTTAGGAAAACTACCATCTTGGAAATATATACCATAATGCAATGCATTTTAACCACATACATTGGGGTTCAAAAACAAATAGCACAATACAAAAGTTGAAATTCCAAGTCAGGCTACTACATACTCTAGCTATACTTAGGAAGATCAATACCTAGCTGGATAAAAACTCTCATCAGGTTAAGCAAACAATTAAGAAGTCAAATTAAGTCTAGTAAAGCCAATTTTGAGGTAAAGATAGCCTCCCAGATGAAAGACAACCACAAGGCTTTCTTTAGTTATGTCTGAAACCTCAAAAGCAATACACAGCAGTGTACAGAACTGATTGTAAATGGAACAATCAGTATGTAGGACTAATTGTTAATGGAACCACTTATGTAGAACTTAATGATATAACAAATCTGGTGTCTGACAATTTCAGCTCCAATTTTACCCAATCCCCCCAACCTGCCCCCCCTAAATAATACAGTCAAAAATAACTTCAACTATCACAAGCAAACAGATCCTAAATGCATTCTCTAAGGCTAAGAACACTGCATCAATGAGCCCCAGTAATTTCCAAGGATGCCTCATAAATAGCCTGAAGCATGACCTATCAGGACCTAGACACCCATCAGGCTAACTAGTCTCATATGGAAAGCCATGTACAGAATTATCATGTATATGATTCATAATGACATAGGAAACCTGCAAACACTGGATTCAGCCTAGTCTGTCTTCATCAAATGCAGATCATGTCAATTCAACCTGGTAGACTTCTTTGAAAAAGGTCACCAAGGCAATAGATGAGGGCAAAACAGTGCAAACTGCCTACCTTGACCAGGCTAAGGCATTTGATACAATATCTGTCTTGTGCATTGTAATTAAACTAATGGAATTAGGCATTTACCCCTACATTATGTACTTGAGAGCTAGCTGGCTCTCAGATAGGACCCGGAAAGTTAGAGTAGTGGAAACCACCTCCGTAAAGAGGCCAGTCACTAGTGGAGTCCCTCAGGGATCTGTGCTGAGCCAATTTCTTTTTGATATTTACACAGAGCTCAAAGCCAATGTCAAAGGCCTCTGACTGGCCAAGTCTGCAGAAGACAGGAGACTAGGAGCAGTCATAGATTCCCTCCAAGATACTAGCGTCCTACAGGAAGGACAAGCACAGACAAATGACCGATGCCAAAGCCATGGCTTAAAAATCATTACCAAGAAATGCATAATAGTATCATTTCAGATGTCAGCCATCCTAAGAAACTGACACATTTTAACATGCCCCTAAGAGTGGACCCAGTAATCAGGGATTTGGATATGTATGTGGATAGTAACCTGCTTTCAACTAAAATATATTTAATGTAGTAAGGAAATCATTCTATGTTGTTCAGCTTATAAGCAAGGGCATGGTATCTAGGTCCAAAGGGTTAATCATTCCTCTGTATTCAGTCCTCATTAGTCCCATTGAGTATAACACTCTCTTTTAGTATGCCCCTGACCAGCCACATGCAGTAAATTGAACGCCCATAGAGGTTGCTCACAAAAATAATGCAGGGTGTAAACAACATATCCCATGCAAATGACTTCAAAGGCATATCTCTATACTCGGTTTCCTACAGACTGTTGAGAAGTAGTCTGTGCCAGGCATGCAAGGAATCCTTAGACACTGCTCTTATCGACCTTTTGCAGATCTGCAAAACCAATAACACCAGAACCTGCTTATGACATAAATAGGGCATGCTGGAGGGACAGATATGTGTCTCAGAGAATTTCCCTCTTCTGGAACAGGCTTCCCACTAATGTGAAGGAGAGTTCTTCCCTAATCCTATTCAAGTGTACCCTGGACCAGTGGATGAGAAATCAGAAGTTCACTGCAGGTCTAGCACATTAGACTGAGGCACTTGGAACTAAGGTTAGGTGGCACGATGCCAGGATAATCCTATGGACTAGGCTTGTAAAGGCCCCAGGGCCATTAGTCAAGTACACACCTATGAACCTATGAACTTATGTCTCAAATGAATAGATCCAGTTTGTAAATCATATCCTGGCTTAAATATACCCCTTAAAAACACTAAGGCACAACAACTTGCAGGACACATTCAGGATGCATCGTTAGGCTTATAAAAACCCCAGTGGTCATTAGCCTACTGTACACCTATGAAGCTGTGTGCCGGGTTGAGGCAAGTCAGTGAAATACCACTGCCAGTATATGCAAATGGGCATATAATTAGATGGAAACATATTACATAATTTCAATAAAGGTGAAGGTGAATGCAAATGATTGTAAACAGTATTGTGTTGTGATTCAGAAATGTATAGAAATGTTGGAAAAATAGTCACTTGTCCGTTGATAGTATGCACCCCAGGCATACATATCCTAATGTAGTAAGAGGCCAATACATGAGACCCTCTAAGCTATGCACAAGAGAGGAAGCATTTCATGAAAACATTGATGCATTGAGTCAACATTTTTGAAAAGGGGCTATAAGGACCCTCTGATACATCATAAAGAGAGGGTGGTCAGGGATAGAAAAAACACTGCTGCCCCATACTTCTCTAGACATGCTTCTAGTGCACATAAGGATAGGAGCTTTGTCTGTAAACACAGATTTGGTTTGAAGTACACAAATGATGTAGGCTCTGTATGTAATATTATACAAAAAAACTGGGGAATACTCACAAGTGACAACAAGACAGCTGAAATAGTTGGGAACAATCCCTCCTTTATCTATAAAAAATGTTTAAACATGAAAAGACAACTGTGCACAGGGAATCATAATACTAGGTTAAGTAACTTGCTATCTGCCAGACTTGGTACATACAGTTGCAGGCATTGCAGAGCCTGTACACATATTTCACAGGAACAAGTGTTTAAACTTCCACGGATGAAATTTATTTTGTCTCAGATTCAATGCAGATTATACTACAGCAAATGTGATTTATTTAGCCACATGCAAGTCCTGTACAGGATTCTATGTTGGTAAGATCAATAAAAGATTAAATGATAGAATTTTTAGTCATTCTCATGAGATTAGGACTTGCAATATGAACAATACACTAGCTAAACATATTAAAGAAAATGTTGGACATGAGTTTGTATTTAGGCTACTACAAATAGTGCATGTGGATCACTGGGGGGGGGGGGTTCTCACTAACTATACTGAAACAGTAGAACCTAAATGGCTCTTGAAGCTACAGACTGATAAACATCCTGGTATTCATGCTTGTGTCTCTTTAAAACCTGCATTGAAAGGAAGAAAATTGGTTTAATGAAGTGATGAATTAACACAGCTGATTGAACATCTAACTTTTAAACTGAGCTGTGATTTTGTGTTTTTATGATCTGAAGAAGCATTAATTTTACAACATGAAAGCACTTATCTGGTCCATTTTTACAAATAAATACTTTTACTGTGTGAAGCTGTGGTGTTCCTGCCAATTTTTATGCTTTGGATTTTTGGTGTTTATCTGGCAGTTAGCTTTATCAGTGGTTGGGACTTGATTTTTGTGTTTACCTTGGAATTCATTAATTCCAGTGCCCTGGACCAGCTCATTCTTACCCCCACTAGAGGTTGCAACATCCTTGACCTGGTCATTACTAACATGGGCAACCATTGCTCTACACCAATAATCAACTCCTCCCTGGTTAGATCGAGCCACAAATTAATCATCTTGGAAATCCACATCAATCCCACCCCTCCCACAAAGGTAATCACCATGAAAAACTTCTCCAAAGTTAACTTTCAGCTCCAAAAAACAAAGTTGGCTATCTTCATGGCACCCATGCAAATAGAGAATAGTTGCATGACTGCTGAATCATACACCAATGCGCTGTACAAACATGTGCACAAATGCATGGATCTCGCCATACCCAATAGAACCAAGATGCTCTCATCCACAAAAAGGAAGCCAATCTGGTGGTCCCTGCCATAAACAAACTCTACAATGGAAGGATGAAACTGATGCGGAATAAGGTGAAGTCCCAAGACTGGAAAAACTCCCTTATCAGCCTTAACAAAAAGTTGAGATCCCTCATCAAATCCTCTAAAGCTAGCTATGAAAACAGAATTGCAGCAGATAGTAAAGACAACCACAAGGCCTTCTATAGTTATGTAAAGAATCTCTACTGCAATACACAGATTTGCTCTGAGCTACTGCACAATGGTACCTCATATACCGAGCCAACAGACATTGCCAATATACTGGCTGACAGATTTAGTGCCAACTTTCCCCATCTTGCCACCCCCCCAAAGGACCAATCACAATACCAATAAATTGCCAGGCACCCAGTATTACTGCTGCACAGGTTAAAACAGCACTGTCCAAGGCCAAGAATACAGTTCTATGGGACCTGACAATATCCCTGGCTGTGTTCTACATGAACTACAGAGTGAACTGGCACTTCACCTGTGTGCCCTGTTCAATCACAGCCTCACCTTAGGCTTTGTCTTTACCAAATGTTGCATTGCTATAGTCATCCCTCTCCACAAAGGAGGAATGACTACAGACCCTGGGAACTATCGCCCCATTAGCTGAACAATTCTGATATGCAAAGCTATAGAATGCATCATCATGGACCTAATAAACAAGGATATAGGGAATCTCAAAACTCTGGATCCCACACAGTTATGTTTTGTGAAGGGTAGATCATGCCTGCTCAACTTGGTCAACTTCTTTGAGTCAGTCACAGGAACTGTGAATGAAGGCAAGGTGGTTCATACAGCCTACATTGATCTGGCCAAGGCAATTGATACCATTCACCACTCAGTAATTACAGAAAAACTCACTAAGCTAGGCATCAACCCTTATATCACTAGGTGGGTTGCAAACTGGCCCACAGATAGAAAGCACAGTATGAAAGTAGCTGACTCCAAGTCAGACTGCAGACTAGTCATGAGTGGAGTCCCACAGGGATCGGTTCTGGGTCCTCTCCTTTTTGGTATCTATTTCTCAGAAGTCCAGGCCAACATGAAGGGACTCTGGCTGACAAAGTGCAAAGACGATTGCAAGTTGGGAGCCATTATTAACTCCCCAAGTGATGTTGACATCCTACAGAAAGGACTCACCAAGACCAACGACTGGTGTCATAACCATGGCCTTAAGCTCAATGCCAAAAAATGTGTCATCATCCCCTTTGGGAAAAACCCAGTTCCCATGAATTACCCCATTGATGCTAGTCCACTGAACACAAAAGGTGTTATAAGAGATCTGGGAACACAGGTTGACAGCAACCTCTCTTTTGACCACCACATTGCCACTATGGTCAGAAAGTCCTTCTATGTGGCACATCTCATTGCTATGGGTTTTGCATCCAGAAAGACAGAGGTCATTGTCTCCCTCTACTCTTCCCTCATTAGACCAATCATCGAGTACAATGCCCCATTTGGCATGTACCTCACTAGACACCTGCGACAACTGGAGAGGCCACAATAGTACCCCACAAAGTGGATCCTAGGCCTTAAACATGTCCTATATGGACAGACTCAAAAAACCCCAAGTATTTTCTGTCTCATATCGCCTACTTAGAGGCGTTCTCTGCTTAACTTACAAAGCCATGTTTGACCCAGCTCTGTTAGAAATGCTACATCTAAAGAAATCCCAATCCCTCCACACCCCATGCTCCAGAGACCTCAACCTCATTACCACAATCAACAGAACATGCTGGAGGGAAAGGTTCATAACCCAGAGACTGCCCATGCTACAGAAAAGACTTCCCATACATGTCAAACAGACACTCACTGGCACTCTTCAGGGGAAATCTTCATGAGTGGATGGAAAATAGAAATTTCACCCTGGGGATCACTCCAGTGGCTCTACTTGACAGAGGCACTGGGAATTAAGGTTGGGTGGCATGATGCCAGGGTAATCCTATGAGCTAGGCTTGTAAAGGCTCCAGGGCCATTAGCCTAGTATGTACCTATGAACCTATGAACCTATGAAGTACATAACTGCAACAGATAGATATCATAGCAGATTTCCTTAAATTATAGTTACATTTAGATCAATACTTACCTTTGGATACACCTGTATTGTTCATGCAAGTGAAGGCAATGACTAACCTTTATAAGGTGATCAAATTTTAGGTAACATATTCCAAGTATGGCATACCCTTACATAATTGTCAACTGCCATACACTGCCAAACATTTAAGGTTTTTGGTACCCTAATATGTTATGAGCACTGCCACTGACCTGGCAGTCCTACACAGAGCACCAGTCAAATATCCCCATATTTGATGTGCACCATCCTATAAAATGCCCATGGATGTATTACTGCTATCTTTATGACTACATTGTTGTGTAGTAATGCCTAATTTACATCATAGTACTTGTCAGCCATGTCATGAAAGATGATGATGGTAGTGCCACTGCAGTGGCTGTCTTCACTACTTCACAGTGGTACAGTCAGTATTTTGAACAGCAAATTCAGTACATGTGATCATGTCCACCAAGTCCTTTCTTGTCCTTTTTTCACAAGCCGTAGTGATATGGGAATCTCCCTTCATTTTCATGGGGTCTGCTGTTTCCAAGGGCACCAACAACATTACTCCAATATTCTGCCGAGAAGCCTCAGTAATACCTGCCATTTTAGTGATAGTTTGGATCCATTTAAATGCACTGAACCTTCTACTACACCTTGTCATACTTATTCTCTGGATGAATATTACACACATAGTAAATTTTTAGGATTCCATAGCCACTTGTATGTCTGATAGACACAGAAATTATACTAATTCTTATTTATTTTTGTTTTTATTTAGTGTGCATCTGTGTATGTTTTTTTTTTTGTCTGTATGTGTGTGTGTGTGGGGGGGGTTCTTTTTTCATTTTCCTTCCTTAACATATTTATTTTATTTTTGCTGTTTTATCTCCATTTCTTTTCTTATATTATGCAGTGGCAGCCATTACTGTGTCTGGTATGCTAACAGTCACCACACAGTTGTGGTGCCCTGCCTTTTCCTGCTGGGTTTTCATCTCCCTCCAAGACTGTGACTAAAGTTCATTAACAGCTACACAAAGTGTAGTAATTGTGTTGGCATTGTGCAGCACCACAAATACAATAGCTCATCATTTGGTATTCATTAAACTACTCTGCATGATACATAGAGCCACAAAATAATGTGGAACTGTAGAATATGCTAATTAAAGCATAATGAGGCAAAGTGCATGATAGTTAACCAATCCAATATGGTGCAGATATTCAGGAAGCTATAAAGCAATCATGTACACTTGGTGAAGCCTTTTGCCAAGTACACCAACACCTTTTGGATTACAGCCATGATTACACTTAGATGAAAAAAACATGTTAGGGGTTGCTGCTGCTATTGTTATGCTGTATGTGCAACAGGCTTTAAATCTGGGTGCGGCTCTCAGAGTATGGGCAAGATCGAAAAGGGTGCTTATACCCCATCTAACTTATCATGGACTGCATGAAACAGAAATTGTTGACACACAGGGCAGACAGGGAAACAGTGGAAGCAATATGCAACCTCTTCTACCCCCATCCTCAGGTCCCAGGTCAGACATGGAGAACCCACCCAGTGGAAACAATGGTATGTTTAGAATTATATATACTAGCCACTAGTAATTTCCATAGACCAAAAGGGGATTATATTATGAGTGTCACAGGCATCTGCCGCTAAAATGTGTCATCAGTTTTTAAATGCAATGCTACTACATGCAAGGGAGCTCTTCTGTTTCCCTTGAATAGCACAGAAGAGAGCAAGAACCATTCAGGAATTCTATGCAATGGCACAGTTTCCTGAAGTGTTGGGGGCATAGATTGCAGACACATAGAAATAAAAGCCCCAATGGGAGAAGAGGAAATGAGGTACATCAGCAGAAAAGTTTATATTCCATAAACTATTAGGTTGCCTGTAATGCACAAGGGATTGTTTACAATGTCTGTGCAGGTAACCCAGCAGTTTCCATAATTCACACATATGGCATACTTGTGAGCTGTACACCAGGTTTGCTAGGGGATCACATCCCTTAATGGCATTTAATGGTGGATGCAGCTTATGCACTGGAGTTCTGAGTCATGACATCCATAAGAAACCTGCACAACCCCATAGAGGAAGGATGTAATGAGGCCCATGCTCAAACAAGGAATATTATAGGAAGTGTGTTTGGTTTGCTTAAATCAAAGTTCTGGTGTCTGGACAAATCAGGTGGTGCACTACATTATGTCCTGGGAAACCATGCCAAAATACTTACAGTGTGTGCTATGTTACACAATATCATTGTCAGGAAACAACTCCATCAAGGACAGCAAAGGGCAGAGCCACAGTTTCAAGGAACACAGACAGGGTCAGCAGCAGTGACAGATACAGATAAGGAGTCTGAAGGAGAACCACCAGCTGCAGACGGTGCTGGCAGATGGAGCTGTGCACAGTATCCCCTGGTTCTGGTTAAGTGGCAAAGAGCAGCACATACAATCATTGCTTAGGTCAAACCTAAGATCCCATGCACGTACAAGTATAAAAGGATGCTTGTCAGACTGCACACTCTATATTTAACCATGCAATGGCTATGTTCTGATATAATCAGACAAGGATAACTTCCAAAAATACAATATGTACCTGCACTTATGAAGTGTGGAAACTAAGAGTAAAATAAAAATGTGATAGCACTGTTTACTCTCATATCGACACATGTATATGTCCTATGAGTACACACAAGTTAAACCCTCAACCTGCTCCTAACTAACACCCAAATCCAACTCCTCCCACAACCACCCCCCCAGTAATACCTGGCTCCTGCACATCAACATCCCTAACAAAACAAATAAAAAGAACCACATTTTGAACTCAGTTATCAGCAAAAATTGCATAACTCCTCTGTACTGGAGATAACATAGGTTTAAACTTTACAATACATTTCTGCATTACCGATTTATCAATTATCAGTTTAGCATTACATAAGTAACACCAAACTGTTATTTCATTCTCAGCCACTGTTATGGAGTCCAGTCCAAAAATACAAAAACAGAACACATTTTAATTTTCCTGCCAACACATATAATAACCCTAGACCTACCTACATAGTTACAATACCATTATCTAAAAAAAGTGTTCAAGAGTGGCATTCAAAATTTAAATTACATTTGCCATGCAGCATTCAGCAGCATAACTTAGAAAGGCAGTAATGGCTTTGCCAAAAGTAATGGATACATGTAAACACATAAAAATCATACAAATACTCTTTATCAGTCTCTGCATTCTATCCTTATACTGTCAGAGTGAAAGCATTATTTAAAAATGTCAACATGACTTTGACAATACAGCATCCCTCCTACTATGCCAGTATTTAGTTCTGTTTCAAAATTGTCACCCCAGTAAGATACCAGGTCATTGCCTACATCATTCCTTTCATGTAGTTCAGAGGCAGCCCTGTGAGCATTGCGAATGTGCAAATAAGGTGTTAAATCATTAGTATTCCTGAATACCATAATCTGCACTATGTGCAGGGAATATAAACATGGTATAAGGACCTACACATGTAAATGCACATGCACTCAGCAATGCAAGAACAAGCACTGAGAAGTATTACCTGTTAATAGCTTGCAGTCGTCAATGATTACCCTGACAGCATGAACACCCAGCTTTAACTTCCTGAGTCTAATATACATATAGTCAGGTTGTGTACGGGAGAAGGGGCTTAAAAAGTCTGCAAGTACATTGACTGATATATAGGAGTTCAACATTCCTAATTTTTTAATGCTGGTTTCTTTATGTCTTGTATAATTTAGTATTATTTGTGCGCTGCCTTGCATAATGAAAATTACTTTCACAGCTTAAGGGAAAAGGTGAAATGATCAGTTTAGGCTGCTATAGGTCTCACAAACCAACCACATGTCATTTTGCATCTGACAACACTCAGGATAGTACTCAGGGAAGACAAAATACCTAATAAGTATCTTTCTCTGTGGCACAAGTTGTAAATACAGGTAGCTCATAGAAAAATATATCTGAAGAAAAGCTGAAATCCACTGAAATAATACTTTTGCACATAATAATCACATTTTGTGAAACCATAGTGTTTTTGATTAAAACCTGACTGTTGTCACTATTCATCACAACATGTGATCATTATTCTGTCTACTGTACCATAACGTTACTAAATAGATGTCTGATAATGTGCTCCAAAAATACATGTCTGATGTTGAAGATGTGAGAAGGAGGAACTTCTCACTTGAATGCACTTCTTTCTCCAGTCATTGCTACATATACCCATATATTGCAACTCATTCACTATCTGTAATTTCTGAAACATATTTTACCCTGCAATGTGTGTTGTATATCATGCCTGCTTAGCATCACTGCACTAATGAAGTGTGGAAACTAAGAGTAAAATAAAAATGTGATAGCACTGTTTACTCTCATATTGACACATGTATATGCCCTATGAGTACACACAAGTTAGACCCTCAATCTGCTCCTATCACCCCAATCCAACTCCCCCCACACCAACTCCCCAGTAATACCTGGCTCCCACACATCAACATCCCTAACAAAACAGATGAAAAGAACCATATTTTGAGATAATTTAACAGCACAAATTGCATAACTCATCCGTAATGGAGATATCATAGGTTTAAACTTTACAATACATTTCTGCATTATCGATTTATCAATTATCAGTGCAACATTACATAAGTAACACCAAACTATTATTTCATCCTCAGCCACTGCTATGGAGTCCAGTCCAGAAATACAAAAACAGAACACATTTAAATTTTCCTGCCAACACATATAATAACACTAGACCTACCTACATAGTTACAATACCATTATCTACAAAAAGTGTTCAAGAGTGGTATTAAAATAATAAATTACATTTGCCATGCAGCATTCAGCAGCATAACTTTAGAAATGCAGAAATGGCTATGTCAAAAGTAATGGATACATGTAAACACATAACAATCATACAAATATTCTTCATCAGTCTCTGCATTCCATCCTTATACTGTCAGAGTGAAAGCATTATTTAAAATTGGCAACATGATCTTGACAATGCAGCATTCCTGCTACTATACCAGTATTTAGCTTTGTTTCAAAATTGAAACCCCAGTATACCAGATCACTGCCTACATCATTACTTTCATGTAGTTCAGCGGCAGCCCTGTGACCACTGTGAATCTGCAAATGAGGTGTTAAATCATTAGTATTCCTGAATACCATAATCTGCACTATGTGCAGGGAATATAAACATGATATAAGGACCTATGATTATTGAACAAAAGTTCAATAGTCAGAATTCACAATAACCGAATGCACTTTAATGAAAGCACTTTCACCAAAAAGCATTTTTGTTAAAGTACGTTTGAAAAAAAAAAAAACAATAAATCTTCTTTTATGCAGGGGGGCAAGACTCCCTGCACCCCTTGTGGGGGGGGGGGCTATGCCCCCCCTTCTTTTATATTCTCACTCTGACGTCACACTACAGTGGGGAAGAGGGAATTCTCCCTTAACCGCACCATAGTGCGACCAGCACATGACCAGCATACGTAACCGAAAGTGCTGCTTCATTGAACAGCACTTTTGGTTAATTATGTTCGGTGATTTCTGCTTTGGCAGAAAGTGCTGTCAGGGATCTGTACAGATCATATATATATATATATATATATATATATATATATATATATATATATAGATAGATAAAACATCACATTTTGTGATACCATAGTGTTTTTGATTAAAACTCGACTGTTGTCACTATTTCTCACAACATGTGATCACTATTCTGTCTACTGTAACATAACCTGTTACTAAATACATGTCTAATGTGCTCCAAAAATACATGCCTGATGTTGCAAGATGTGAAAAGGAGGAACTTCTCACTTGAATACACTTCTTGCTCCAGTCATTGCTACATATACCCATGTATTGCAACTCATTCACTATCTGTAATTTCTGTAATGTATTTTACCTTGCAATGTCTTCTGTATATCAAGCCTTCTTAACATTACCCAATCCCAGTTCACTGCCTAAGAAAAAAAAGTTAAAATTTAATTTTAGGCTCTCTTAGGTAGTTCAAACATCCCTGGCAGCTTTGCATGGCTGACACCATTCTGTATATTAATCCTTCAGAAAAGCTCACGTGTCAGGTAACTTTCTATGTGGCACAAGGTGCAAATGAGATGAATCAACAAAAATAAGGCACTTAAAGGATTGTTTGAATCCTTTTTACAAAACACTTTGCCATAATTTATAATATTTGTTTTCACTTTTTTTCCACTGTAAGGGACATCTGTTCTCTCCTTGGCATCAAGTAAACCCAGTCCGCTAATTAAAGAAAAAAGTAAAAAAAATATAGTTTAGGCTGTCTTAAGTAACTCAAACATGCTTAGGAATTGTGCATGCCTCCCCCTACAACAGGGAGAGTATGTACTTGACAGATGTCAAATTCTGAAGTACAAGGTGCAATTGAATTGAATCAAAAGGAATAAGGCACATGCAACATTGTTTGAATCCATTGTAGAGATCACATTGCAATTTATCACACTATGACTTACTTTTTTAATTAACTTTTTTAAAGTTATATTTGCTCTCTGCTTGCCATGGTACAGAGTCTCCTACCTAAGAAACAATGTGAAAATTTAATTTAGGCTGTCTTAGGTACCTGAAACATGCCTGGCATCTTTGTAAGGCCAGCAGTACTCTGGATATTAATCATTTTATAAACTTCACCTGTCAGATAACTTTCTCTGTCAAACATGGCACAACTAGGATGAATCAACAGAAATATGATACATGAAACATTGATAAAATGCTCTTCACACAACACTTTGGCATTCTTCACAATATTTACTTTTCACTTTAATGTACATTTGCTCACCAGTTGGCATCACTCAAACTCAGATCACTACCTAAGGAAAAAAGTGAACAATTTAGTTAAGGCTGCCTTAGGTAGCTCAAACATGCTTAACAACAGGGCATGTTTTCAGCACTCTGGATAGTACTGAGAGGAGAAATTATAGATGTCATAGTCCTTTCTATGTGGCACAAGATGTATGACCAATGACTTTAGATCAATAATGCAGGCTATTAAGGGTTTGACTACAGCTAGAAGACAATATAAGACCAATGACTTTGGTAAATAATATAGACTACTGGGAGTTTGAATACAGCTAGAAGATAATATTTATAAAGGTCTAATAAGCAAATTCTCAGAATTTGTTTGAATAGGACTGTAACAATTTTGAAAAATGATAATATTAAAATAATTCTTGCAAACAGTTTATCAGTAAACCTTGCATAAAGAAAATGTGCATTTTAGCATGTATCACTAATGCATTTCATATATACACAACCTAAAGTATGTCCACTTTCCTTGACATGACAAAATTATAGATAATAAAAAACACTAATATATATATATATATATATATATATATATATATATATATATATATATATATATATATATATATATATATATATATATATATGCGTGTGTGTGTGGGGTGGTAGGGTTATAATTCACTAAAAATCTGCCATTTGTATAACTTGCTCCTACAAATCAATGAATAACAACACAGAGAGTTACACCGACCACTGTTGCTCAGCATTCCATACCTCCACAGATGCAGCACAGACAATCAGCAGTTCCGGATCACAACCTGTCAGTGTTGGCTCCACAAACCCTGCCCTACCTGCTCTAAGTACATCAGGTAACCCTGCCCTGGCTACTTTTGCTGTGATACCCTCTGGGAGCAGTATTAGTGGAGGTGGTGATTTTGTCACTTGCAGGAGCTGACAGGGCTGGTGGAGGATATAATGTAGAGGGGTCTCAGATCACATATTACCAGGGCTGAAATGGTCCTGTGTCACATTGCAAAGATGATGCCATATCTGGCATCGACTTAGGGAGCTGCTGCAGGAGAGAGTGATAACAGTTTTGAGGGTGAGGACTAGATTCTCACTGTTCTCATGCTGTACATAGGAGCACCTCCAATGTCCTTTACCTGTCTCCAGTCATGGTGTCACCCAACCTTTTGTATCCATCACCATAACTGTTTGCCTTTTATGTCACATAGGTCTGCACATGCATCCTAACCTGCTCTACCTACCTGAGCCTCTCATTCTTAAGCAACTTTCCCAACAAGCCCCCCCCCAAAAAGAAGAAGTCATCTGTTCCGCAAAATAATTACACCCCATAATACCTATCAACTTTGCCTGTGTGTGGATCTGACACAATTGATTCTGTCTAATTGGTCAGCATTAATTTTTTGTTGTCACACATCACAGGTGTGGTACCTTTACAAAGTAATGAAATTGTATGTACAGTTGTACACTGATGTTGTGAAGAGATGGATAGCTATGGTGCTGTCCCATGAACTTCCTCTAAATTCCTGTATTCTTTTCCTTGTGTACTACCCTCTGCTTGCCAATCCAATTATCATCACTGTCCTGTCCACCCCTCTTTCATGCATTTAATCTGGCCAAAGAATGGATTCCCACATAACACACAGAAATTGTGCATGGAAAAAACTTCACTTCATATCCTCTGCATTTGTGCAGAGTTTGGCATAGTGCATCAATGCTGAGTGATGGTGAACTGTTTAATCTCTTATTGCAAAAGCTAATGATTTTAATTTACTACACAGTGGTCCAGTTACTTCCATGCAAATATGCTTAAATCTGCTGTGCTATGAGAATACAAAGTAAAGCCATACTAAAGGTAGTACTGTGATAAAGTTAATGTAACTTATTTTAGGCTACTGGATGTCTTTGACTAGGAGTTCCTGCGTCATGTGTTGTGATAGTTATTCTGCTTTTAGTCTGTTTTTTTACCATAGTGTCATGGGTTCATTTTCAGCAGTAGGTCAGTATAATACTTCATGGAAGCTCATATTCCAGTAATATATTTAATTGCAAATGTCAGTATTTCTCTACATATAGGTTAGATATTCATTGTTATTGCACTCTCCCTCCCCTTATTTGTACCTATAGCAATCAATTTATTGTACAGAGCAGGACTGATTACTGATGATTTCATAAGTAAGACTAGCACACGGCAGAGATGTTCCTGCATGTCTTAAAACATATTTATGCCATTTCTCTGTGCATCTGCCTCTAAATCTCTCTGTTCACTCCTTCTTCTTGCAAATTATTTCAATGTGCTTCAATAGCGCTATTTTAATGCGGTAAAGTAGTAATTTCATTGTGGTGTGGTGAGTGCTCTACTGTATTGTAAGTTTTTTTTTTTTCTTTAATACAACAAGTTCTATTCCAGCCATCAGTTAACTATTAATGACTTTTTTTTTGGACTGGTAATATTGTTTTGCCTCTTTTCTACAAATTGTTGTGAGGTACCATTATCCTTCTTTTCTGATAAATAATTTTGTCCTTGCCTCCATGTCACCCTGACTATGTATCATCCCCCTTCTGTATCATTATTCTTCTATCTCTGCATTTGCACAGTGCTTGGCATCAGACAGTAAATGTAATTAATACTACATGAGAGTAAAATGTTTGTAGCAACACATGTAAAACTGATTGCCTTCATCCACATTACTCTGTCTCACTTTGTCCCACTCTACTAAACTATGTTTATTCAGTTTAATGTAATTTGACAAGATGAATAGTTAGTTGCATGGATTACAGTACTCAGTAGGGTAGTACAGATTATTACATATGGTCATATTTGCTGAAATCCACTGTAAACTATTAACTTTTCACAAATATGCATTTATACAAATTGTGCTAAGATAACACTCAAGTCTGAATTACTTAATGTAATGCTGAGAATGTTTGTATACATATGGATGACAACATGTGTCATTATGTTTTGTCTGGATACAGTTTCAGTACATATTGGCTAACCCCTTTACTTAGCACATGATCATCTTGCTGCTACACTAAACTACCTGCTACCTATTCCAAATTATGTCTTTAAAGATCTTTGTATGACAGTTGACACAGAGCAAAATAATGTACTGCTGTTCTAAATTCAACAATTCAGTATACGATTATGCATCTGCTAATATTTTGCCATCAGCAGTGCAAATGAGCTCCAAGGCACTGTGTTTAAACAGTACAAGAAAACCAAAGGGGGAGCATAGAATCATAGTTTTCTGTTGCAGAGTGTTTGTATATCTGGATTACTGTTGCCCAAAGATGAATATTCTTTGTTAAGGATGTTAACTCACCTAATCAGTTTTGGTGAAGTACTGTTTCTGTTCTACAGTGTTTACATTTGCACCATGTTATCAGCTTGGTTAATCTATCCTCACCACATCCGTCACTGTCATTCTGCAGTGCACTATTCTATGTCATAGGTTCATATATTCATAGGTGTGTACTAGGCTAATAGCTCTGGAGCCTTTACAAGCCTGGCCCAAAATAATTTGCCCTGGCACTGTGCCACCCAATATTAGTTCACAGTGCCTCTATCCAATAGGGCAACTGTAGTAATCCCTGGGGTGAACTTTCTGTTAGCCATCCACTCATCGAGATTTCTCTTGAAGAGGGCCAGCGAAGTACTCTGTTTGATATAAATATGAAGCTTATTCCAGAGTTTGGGAGATGAACCTGTCCCTCCAGCATGTTCTGTTGATTGTGGTAATGAAAATGTGATCTTTGGAGCTGGTGGCATGGGGAGACTGGGATTTCTTTAGGTGTAGCATTTCAAGTAGGGTTGGGTTGCACATGGCTTTATAAGTCAAGCAGAGATCACCTCTAAGTAGACGATAAGAGATTGAGAGCAGCTAAAGTTTCTTGAGTCTGTCTATATAAGACATGTGTTTAAGGCCTAGGATCCTTTTTGTGAGGTACTTTTGTGGCCTCTCCAGCTGTTGTAGGTGTCTGGTCAGGTACATGCCAAACAGGGTGTTATATTTGATGATTGGTCTAATGAGGGATGAGTAGAGTGGGATGATGACCTCTTTCTTCCTGGATGCAAAACCTTTGGCTATAACATGTGCCACATAGACTGACTTTCTGAACACAGTGGCAATATGGTGGTCGAAGGTGAGGTGGTTGTCAACCTGGGTGCCCAGTTCTCTTCAGTGTTCAGTGGACTCCCATCAATGTGGTAATTTATGGGAAATGAGTTTTTTTTCTAAGGGAATGATAATGCATTTTTTGGCGTTAAGCTTAATGCCGAGGTTCTGACACCAATCACTGGTCTCAGAGCTGCCCTTTTGTAGGATGTCTGCATCACTTGCGGGTTGATAATGACTTGCCTGTTTGTCCTGCCAATGCATATAGTGTAGGTATGACACAATACAAGTGTGCAATCATCCCAATACAAGGTCATGGGAATTTTTCATTGATAATCCAGTATTGTGCAATAATTATTTATGCCATTCTGCTATGTGTAACATAGCAATGTCCCTCACATTATCACAATGTGCAGTAAGGGCAGACTGTACATCGCATTATCAAGGTATGTCATTATATCTGAAAATCATAGTGATGTTACATTATCCTGTGCATGCATATGCATTCATTGCACAACCTGGCATATGCAGTACTATCTTTTCCAAACACTGATCTTTGCAAATATTCCAATATCCAGTTTCACTTAGGTTCCATCAATATTCCCCTGTGGCACTTGCAACATGTGCATTGCTCTCTAGTTTGTATAGGCTAGTTAGGTAGAAAGTTTAATACCCAGTGTGGAAGACTTGTGGGTCTGTGTGTACATATATGCATGTACGAGATTGTGTATATATTTGGATGGTGAATCCACCTTCCCTTAGAATAATACTTTTAACTGTACTCACAGTTCCCTTAGCCCTAAGTTTACAGTAACATCCTCTCTGAAACATACTTGTGGGATCATCCTCAGAAAAGTGCAGTCTTTACCTTCACAGTAAGACTTCTATTGTGGTTCTTAGAACTAGTACATTTATCTCATGATTATGTAAACTAGATAGGTAGGTGGTTCAATGCGTAGCAGGCGTGTGTGTGTGTGTGTGTGTGTGTGTGTGTGTGTGTGTGTGTGTGTGTGTGTGTGTGTGTGTGTGTGTGTGTGTGTGTGTGTGTGTGTGTGTGTGTGTGTGTGTGTGTGTGTGTGTGTGTGTGTGTGTGTGAGAGCATGTGTATGTGTGTATGTGAGAGAGAGACTGCGTGTATCACTTGGTGGTGTATCCATTTCTCATGAGAATAATACATTTGACTGTTCTCACAGCTGCATTATCCCTAATCTTACAGTAACATCCTCTCTGAAGCACACTGATGAGATCATACTGACAAAAGTACAATCTCTCCTTTATGAAGCAAACTTCTCCTGTGTTGCTTATGATTATTACAATGCTCTCTAGATGGTGTAAACTAGGTAGGTAGGAGATTTGATACCCATTATGGAAACCTTTTATTGTGTGTGAGTAATGTTTGCCACTCTCTCAATTTTACCTGCAGAGGTAGTATTTAAATGTACACACGGCTCCCTTATAACAATTTTTATAGTAATGTCCTCTCTGAAACAAACTGATGAGGTCACCCTGACAAAAGTGCTATCTCTCCCCTAAGAATCAGACTTTTCCTGTGGCACCTGAGGCACTTGAGAGTATTACAGTGCTCTCCAGGTTGTGTAAATGGAGATAGGTGGGAGATTTGGTCACGGAAACTGTGCGTGCGTGTGTGTGTGTGTGTGTGTGTGTGTGTGTGTGTGTGTGTGTGTGTGTGTGTGTGTGTGTGTGTGTGTGTGTGTGTTTATGTTTCTGTGTGTGTGTTAGGGTTGCCACCTTTTCAAATGCCCAAAGTCAGACAATTGTGGTATAAACATCAGATTTTGCAGGCCAAAACATACCCACAGCCAGTACAAAAGACATAACTTCACATTTATGCCTAAATAAAAGCTTATTCTTGTAGAATTTTAGTTGCTTATTCTATTTCTGATAACATTTAGGTGTTTCAGATACAGAATAACTGTTTTATGCAACTATTGCATAAAATATAGGAAATAATTTTGCCCTAAAATCTCAGGACATCGGACATTTTTACAATTGTTTTGCAGGGCACAGCTGCCCAAAGAGGGACTGTTCCTCGCACAGTGGGACAGGTGGTAACCCTATTGTGTGTGTACTTGTTTTTGTGTGTGTGTGTGTGTGTGTGTGTGTGTGTGTGTGTGTGTGTGTGTGTGTGTGTGTGTGTGTGTGTGTGTGTGTGTGTGTGTGTGTGTGTGTGCGTGTGTGTGTGTGTGTGTGTGTGTGTGTGTGTGTGTCTGAGATGCTTTTTGCTGTCTCAATTTCCCCTGCTGATGTTGTATTTAAATGTGCACACAGCTCCTTTACAAGCCCCTTTTACAGTAACATACACTCCGAAACACACTGATGAGGTAATTCTGGCAAAAGTGCAATCTCTTTCATGACAGTCAGAATTGCTAGACAATGCTGTAGCTATGCATACAGATTGTAATCCAGTAAGTACTATTTTCTATGCATTATTTAAAAGAAACTCTGCTTATTAAGGCAGTACTATGTCAACAAATGTTTACTTTAATGCTTAATAATACAGCACCATGGGTTGAAAGACAGTAATTTAATGTTTTTAGAGGGGGAACTGATGCAAATGTTTATTATGTGTGGAGAGGGGAGAACATGTCCATTCTTCAATGTCAGTTTTTTTTGTAGCATCAGTGGGAGCACACATTTACACACTTATACTTTCTGCCTAGACCAGCAGTTCAACACACTGATGAGTGCATTTTTTTTACAAGTGAACTGAAGCTATGACTTCTACTATGGTGCCTGCATGTGTGGCAATATTAACAATAACATATAAATATTCAGGTAGGATTTTCAATTATAGCAGTGCTTAACTTCTGCAAGTGTGACTGCCAATGCAGTCATGATTTTTTTACATACATATGTAGTGGCACATTTCACAAGGCCTGAATGGCTGTAAAAATAATTATACCAGGTAAATCTCCTTGGCAATACACTGCTGATGTCATCCCTTCATAGATGTTATCTGTCACAATTGTATTCAGTATTCTCCTATGGCATTGGCTGCTGATAACGTGCAGCATAGATATGAATGGATGATATGTAGGTGTTTTGATTACATCACCACTTCAATATTGTGACAGCTATTACTGTCATATAATATTGGCCACCTAACAGCAACCTGTATGTATCTTTCTGATTATGGGATAGAATTACAGTGGCACTCTGTGACAGTGGTGATTGATAGTATCACCAGGGAGAATAACACTTAATTCACACAATGATTACATACTGCTAACATACTTGCAGTATCTCATATTTGGAGTGTGCATTCTCCTGTGTTGCATGACTTTGATAGTGTGCTTTGTATAAGGTGTAACTACATATGTAGGATGCTGGAGTCCAGCTGTGGGTGTATCCTTTACCCTCATACTTTTCTGCAAAACATATATGATGTGTAACTGTACAGTGTTATTGCGCACTTTGGTCACTTTTTATCATAAATGTCCAAATTATAAACAGCGGTGATGTCATCCATTTAACTGTGTAATGTCTCAGTCATACCTCAACATGGTTGTGAGTTGCTTGCATTTCAGGCACAGAAGTTTAACTTGTGATCTTGGGTAATTACTTGAAATTCATCCACTGCTCAGAGTGTGCTGTGTCAGTGTTAATTTGACTGTGCATGTCACTAACAGTTTTGTCATGCACGTTGACTTTGTATACATGTAGATGTTGGTTCCTCTTACCGAGAGCAGTGAAAATTTGTCACATAGCAATATTTTTATTCAGAGGAATGATTACATTGGTTTCCTTATTCCTTGCATTACATATGTAGAAAGTGTTATCCTTTGGCATGGGGAAATGAAATAACATGTTGTATGTTGCTTAGGTACTACAGCAATTTACAGTATGTATATCCCTTGCAGGATGTACATGATGCCATAACCACACATGCCACATGTGTAGTGACATTTCTAACACAGTGGATTCATCCTGGGAAATAGTCATGTATTTTTTGTTGTTAAATGCTCATGTGTTAAACATCCACTTTTACTGCCTGTTAACATTGTTGGGCCTTATAATATAATGCATGACTGTCATGTATCACAGTGATAATGTGTTGATTGACATTGTGATGGAACTCCACATTCCCTTTCATCCCAGATATTGATTACCAAACATAGAGATGATATACTATTTTTTTTCATACTAGATATACAACTTCCACTGTAGTGCTTGTGGTTCAACCATATGTTATTAGGCCATAGAATTGCATTATTTGCTGTTCTTTTTGTGACAGGGACAACATTATATGAATGCAATGTCATTACAAAAATAAAATTTATATTAACTTATTGTTACCCAGTTTTATGTTGGAAAATGGCATGTCATTCTAGTTTGTAATTATATGGCATTGAACTATTTATTTGGGGCATATTGTGCTGTGAGTTCTACTGTGGCCAGTGCATTGAGTATTGGGATTTATAGCATACCTAAACAGATATACTTGTATTCAGTTATGGGACAGTGTGTGTCCTGCATGACAGATACAGCTTCCTTGTCAAAGACAATCAGTCATATTGTAATGCTCAGTGTTGTATGGAAAGTAACAGGACAGGTACAGCATCCTTGTCAAAGACAATCAGTCATTATAATGCTCAGTGTTGTATGGGCATTAACATATATATCTTGTGTCTGGGATTCTGACTAATTCTGATTGTTCATATGATATCCATACTTCTTGTGCTGACACACACGCATTCTATTCAGTTATTTCTGATGCCTTCATTGCTATCTGATGTTGCATAGGTAGTCAATACAGGGGTCTGAGGATCACCTTGTATAACAGGCAGGGGTTTAAATCTGCTAACATCTGTCTGTCTGTCAGGCTATGGTAGCTTATATACACTCAATAGCCAGCTTTTTGATGCATAGTCATTCCATGTAAGTCAGCAGTACACCTTACATGATATGATTGTGCTGTTCAACATTGGGGGGTGTTCTTCCTTATGTAACTGATATGCATATGTCAGTGGCACCCCTGATTATTATGCATCAATCAGATATCCTCTTGGGCATGGGTTCTAACATGACATGCTGCAAATGTTTCTTAGGTCATTCCTTGCTCATATGCATTACGTATTAGCAAGATAATTATGTCCTGCATTGCATGTCATTCTCTAGACATGTGTTGAATACTGCTATTGTTCCATCACAATATATGATTTACTGACAGATGTGTGACTGCATAAACATGTCTATCTGTATGGAATGTAGAGTAGCCATCACAAAATACAATTTGCCTTCTGTTACAACACTTTCTATTGTGTTGTCAATGTTGGATTGCTGTTCTTTTGTTGTTCCCTGTAATTTCATGTGAGCACGTCCAGTATTAGTATGTCAGACATGTTTGTAAGTCAGAAATGGCAACACTGGACTCCTGACGTTATCCGTGGGTCCCTATTGAAATGTTGGCACTTAAAATGTTGAGTGCCAACAATCCGAAAAAAAAGATGGAAAACACAGAGTAAGAGTGAATCTCGAAAACCTCTCTTCTCCTAAAATGTTGTTTGCACCCCTTGCAACCTCACACCCTGAACTTATACATACCAATTCCAAGAGTGACTTACCTCAGGTAAAAGGAAATATTCTGAGAAATGATGTCTCTGACTTGATATATACAAGTCTGATCTTTCTGCCATTAAGTCTCCGCATTTCTGGACTCACTCTAGCAGGTTCTGGATGTTTCAAATGATTACAGGCCTGAATTCAATCATGACATCAGTCACTTATGCATGTTGTTTGTTAGCAGATTGCCATGTATCATCTAGATAAACATCCAACATTTTCCTATCAATTACATGCAGATAGGTGATGAGCCCTTTTCTATTGGTGCCACTGTCATTTCTTTGTACAGGCATATTCATTTCTGAGTTACCTGACATTACAGCTATAATATCAGTTTGTTCTTCCTTGATGCTGTCAGCTTTAAAACATCAATTCCCTGTATAAACATCCTTCATACTTCTCAACTGCACAGATATTTGGAGAATGCCCAGATTTTTGCCTCATATTTTTGGTCAAATTTTCATAAAATTTTGGTTTTCTGGCAAATTAGGGGCAAATCATTAAAGACTGAAGTTAGAAAATAATGACAAGTATTTGATTTTCAGACTTCATACCCCTCAGAAAATTTGTGCTAGTGCAAAACCTGTTATTCTATCAACTTTCTAAGTTTGCAAAACTGATATTTAAGAATTGTCCATATTTGTGGCCCTTTGTCCCACTTTTATATATGGCTTTGTCCAGATTTCTTGCTCTAAGAGACTGAGAGGTTTAACATCTGTGACACCCCTGGACTGACCCAGTAATCAAGGAGCCTCAATCCTCACCACTAACACCAGTGAGGAATGTGCACATTGGGAGGATAACAAGTACATACACAATAAAGTAAAATTTCCCTTAAGAGAACACAGAGATCACAGTCAGTCTGGGGCTGGTATCTCCCTCTCCCTCTCTCTCCAGATCCCCAATAAGACTCCTCATTGGCACAGCTATAGGGTTAAGATTTCAGGTGAGTGGTCAAGCTAAAGCCTCCAGCAACATCTCTGTCCAACCAGTGTTTTGTGTCCCTGCCTAAGTAGCTGACACACACACACACACACACACACACACACACACACACACACACACACACACACACACACACACACTTTGAGATTTGATTTCTATACAAACATACAGACACTCCTGGGGAAGGCCTACACAGGTTCCACTAGCTATGCCCCTTTCTGCCCAGACTATAAGGTAGTACCAGCTGCCACCAACCAATCTTATTAGCTACTCTAAAGCCTTCCCCAAAGTATGACCAATTCTACTGTGTAATGTTACTATTATCAAAATGGTAAGTGTGTCCCAGACGTTTAAGGCTATTTAAGAGTGGCCTATACAGTGCCACCAAATACATATGCAAGTTCTCTAAGAGCTTAAATATCTCTAAACAAACCAGCCACAATTAAAAGGTTTAAATATATTTAATAATAAATAATAAAAGCACAGGACAATACTCAATAACTTAAAACACTGACAACATAGTTCAGAATCACAGGAAATACTTTAAAACAACATTACAGGACAGTCCCACATAAATACAGAAAACATCTAAACTAATCTTGCTATATTCCTATCTATCTCTAACAGAAATCACTGTAATCTAGTACTTACTATTAGCAAGGCAGAAGTGCTGGTGAGAGAATGTTTCTAGATCCAAGACAAGATACAAAATGCACAGACTCACTCTCTGAGATAGCTCTTAAGTTACTATCAAACATTTCTGCAGGATTATCTCAGATTACATCATTTTATGTCACCTCTGTGTCAAAAATACTTATTTTTCAGAAGTTTGCCTGGAACTGGAAGTCGTAAAACAGTTAAACACTTTTATCTTTGAAACCTGTAATTATTTCTGTTTCCAGACAGTAGAAAGAATTTCTAGCTGCAGACATTCTGTCCCTAGCTGAGATAAACACCATTGTAAACTTTTTTCTTCTTCTTTTGGCTTTTCTCAGTTAGGGATCATCTGTCTGCTCATGATTGGCAGTGAAGTTTTATGGTGTCAAGTTGCCAGCCCAGCACCCAACATTCCACAGAAGGCACACACATGCACTCACTCATGCCTAGGGTCAATTTTTAGAGTGTACAATCCATCTACAGCATATCTTTGGGATGTTGGAGGAAACCAGAGCACCCAGAGGAAACCCACGTGACCACAGGGAGGACATGCAGACTCCGCACAGAAGGCACACCAGCCGAGGATCGAACCAGCGATCCTATTGCTGTGAGGCAGCAACGCTAACTATTGCACCACCATGGCCACCCTATAAACACCACTGTAAACAATTCACTTATTTTCTTAGAGTTTGCAAACTAACTCTGTTCTTTTCCAGTAGGGTACACTATGGTTACATTCTTGAAGCTCAGCGCGTAACATACAGTTTAACATACACTTGTGCACCAGAAGTTTAATATAGATATAACATATAGTTTTCTTACATTTGTAAGACCAACCTATGGATCATATTAATATTCACAAATGACAGAATTATTTACAAACTTCTAGCTAGCTGGGCTGGCAGCCTTCACATCATGCTTATATGCATTCTATGCATTTGCCCCGAAATATATCTTCAGTCCTTGACATTTGTTATCTGATATCAATCATTTAATTAACGTGTATAAAACAGCTACACCCCCATTGTTACAATGCACCTTTATGTCCCTATCGACATCCTATTAGCATGTCCATTATTATTATTTATGTGTATACCCATGGGATTGACTTCACAGTAATTATCATTATGTCAGTCTTGCAGGTTATGCGTTCATAATGCTTCTTATATACTTTCATTACATTTGCTTACATGATATGAGTACACTTTAAACATTTTCCCTCTATAACATTTACCATTATTATAAAACATTATTGTGTACCAATTCCCCCATTTCACTTCCTATCTTTCTGTATTGTGTCCCTGAACTTGCACTTAATATGTGTGGGCTACAGCAAGTGTTCATATCTGAGCACTGCCTATATACGAAGCTTTCTTGTTTACATCATGTGCTGCTGTATGTATGGCTGAGAGCACTATTGCTGGCCACAGAAGGGTGCTTGCATCCATGCAGGTGTGACAAGCATCATGTCTATTTTTTGGCATCGCTGATAATTATGCAAACAAAATATACTTTGTGTAGGCCTCACGTGATTGTTAATGAATCCTAGGGTATCTCTCTACAGGGTGATGTAAGTCATCCAGCAGGGGACAACCTGCAATATTTCTTAGTCGAAGCTTCCTGTGGTGTATCACTGGACAGGATATACTATCAGGTGAGTTCATGCTATGTACATATAATGAGTTATCCCTCCATGTGTTGCTTCTCACTATGCTATCACATGCAACAATATACAACTCTTATTTCTGAATACTCACACAATATCAAATGTGTCATATTCTACAGGTTTGAAAATATTTTCTCTAGGGAAACAAGAAAACAGAAATGAAACCATGTTAATCTTACCAAGGAGTAGATTCTGAAATGTGGCCTATACATGACAGGTGTTCACCCAATAACTGATGACAAAATACTAGTGATATATCCCAGCTCTCTTTTCATGAAATGCATAGCTCACTTTAATGAAACTGTTGAATTAAATATTTCCTAATAAGGAATAATCTCATATGAAAACAGCACAGCTCTCTATATTCATAATTGTGGTTCTAGTTATAAAACAATTACTAAAGCAATTTCTTCAGACTGACCAGCTTGCATGTTTTATTGAATCTGTGTTAACTTCCTCTTGTCATTTCATATACTGACACCCAAAAATGTTTTATGTTTTTCTTGGAACATCTAGTGAAGTTCTAAATTCTGGACTGTGTTAGTGCCAGAAAAATATGGAAGGCAAAAAAGAATGCATTAACCAGATCATTAACTCTGTAGATTTTTTTAATAAATGTCAAGTTTATTATTCTCATTCTGCTTGCTTAATACAGGTCATTTTAAAATATGAACCATTCTTATATATAGAAACATATTAATGTGCAGCAGTAAAATTAATACCATGCATAGAAATTAGGTTTACAATTACCATAATAGCTCCCAGAATTTCAACTTATGAATTTGAAAAGCATGCCTTTAGCCTTTCAGAAAAAAGTCACTAGAAATAAAAAGAAATCACTAAAAATATTAGCTTTTAGTTAAGATATACTCAATTACTTAGGAAACTATAAATATATGAATCAAAAATTTATGACAAAATAATTATAATTGACAAACTCAATCTGATGTTTCATAATTTGTATGATACTCATAAGTTTGCTTGTATATTAATATATTAAAACACTCAGACTTAATGAGGTGCATTTATAAATACATTATGCAATTCTGCCTCTGAATTTTCCATTCCTGCTGTTTCATAACATTGGATTCATGTTTTTTTTTTTTTTTTCTGAAAGGTCCATTGTTGTTGATTTTATTTATTTCACTCAATGTATAATTCCGATATAAAAATCAAGTTATAAAATATCTGATTAATAGTTTACATAAACTGAAAAGTTTTATTTCAGAACAGCCACTTAGAATGGGAGTCATTTTGAGTTTTGGTCTCTCATAGCAGTGAAGTCCGTCTGATGAACCTGTAACTGGCAATCTCTACACCTTCTCCAAAAGTAAGCCATTAAATATAATGGGTGCTGGATCATTTAGTGAACTATCTTTTAAAGCAGCAGAATTGATATGTAACTATCCACATTTTTTTTTTATTTTGCTGCCCACCCATGCATTAATAACATTTTGAAAGAAGGCACATACAAAGTTCCATTTGGAAAAATTGCACACAGCGTACATTACAGTTGTTTGCATGTTCATGTATGGGTATATGTGTGTTTATAGATATGTGTATATGTATATATATGTGTATATATATATATATATATATATATATATATATATATATATATATATATAAAAAACAAAAAAAAAATATATATATATATATGTAGAGATATATATATATATATATATATATATATATATATATATATATACTTATATATACATATATATATATATATGTATGTATGTATATATATATATATATATATATATATATATATATATATATATATATATATATAGATATATAGAGATATATATATAGATATATATATATATATATATATATATATATATATAGGTCTAGGACTATTGAATGAAAGTTCAATAGTCCAAATCCAAAATACTGCAACACACTTTAACAAAAGCGGTTTCACCGAAAAAGCACTTTCATTAAAGTCCGTCCAAAAAAACCACTAAATCTTTTATGCAGGGCCTGCACCCCCCACACCCCCTACTTTTATATTTTCACTCCAAGGTCGTACTACAGCGGGGAAAGTGGAATTTTCCCTTAACCGCACTGTAGTGCGACCAGTACAACCAGCATACATAACTGAATGTGCTGCTTCGGTGAACAGCACTTTCGGTTATGTATGTTCAGTGATTTCTCCTTCAGCAGAAAGTGCCGTTGAGGATCTGTGCGGATCCCATATATATATATATATATATATATATATATATATATATATATATATATATATATATATGTGTGTGTGTGTGTGTGTGTGTGTGTGTGTGTGTGTGTGTGTGTGTGTGTGTGTGTGTGCAGGTGTGTGTGTGTGTATACTTATCTCCATAATAAAAAAAATAAAATAAAATTACTTATCTCCATAATAAAAAAATAAAAAATAAATAAAATTATGTCCTGCTTTTAATAATATCATTAAAGAAACAAAGCTACTTTGTGTAGATCCTAAGATATCTGATGTGCTAACAAACCACCTTCATTAACTATATTAATTAATAATAAATAAAAGATGTTCAATAAAATCATTTGTATCCTCAAAAGGACTTACTGATTGACAGATGGGTGCCAGAAAGAAAGGCAAAAAACACCTAGTTTCATCACCATCAGCCTGATTAAGACTGCAGACTTTTGGAAGTAAGGATAGAGCTATGATATCCTAACTGGATGCATCAATGTCGGCAAATGCATGTCTAACAAAAAAGTTATTGTGGGATTGACAGATGCATTACAATAACTTCTTCTTTCGGCTTTTCCCGGTTAGGAGTCGCCACAGTGGATCACCTGTCCGCTCATGATTGGCAGTGGAGTTTTACAGTGTCGAGTTGCCAGCCCGGAACCCACCCTTCCACAGAAGGCACACACAAGCACGCACTCACACCTAGGGCCAATTTAGAGTATCCAATCCACCTACAGCATGTCTTTGGGATGTGGGAGGAAACCGGAGCACCCGGAGGAAACCCACACGACCACAGTGAGGACATGCAGACTCTGCACAGAAGGCACCCCAGCTGAAAATCGAACTGGGGAACCTCTTGCTGTGAGCCGGCAATGCTAACCACTGCTCCACCATGGCCGCCCAGATACATTATAATAACAAGGACTACAAAAACCTTTGCTATGAATACCTACATTCATGGCTATCAGATACAGGTGCATAATGAGTTCATCAATATATAGAGTGCACTTATTTAACATTTGTTTACCAGGAAAGTCTGACTTGGAACAAAGCCAATTTTCAGCAGAGGCCCAGGGAGAAACACTCCAGATGCATGTCTTTGTAACATGGGAGGAAACCGAATCATCCAGAGGAAACCCACACAAACTCAAGAGAGGGCATGTAGACTCCACAGAGAAGGCACCCCATCCTGAAAATTGAACCAGAGAACTTCCTGCTGTGTGGTGACAATGCTAAAACTGCACTACTGCTTACATCTTTAAGGTGGTCCAAAAAAAACATTTGTAATGGTTATAGTATAAGATTTGGATAAATTACAGCTGCTTCATGGCTAAGCATGTATAGTACCAGAAGAGGACTGCATTTATGCATGACTGACTGCATCTGAGAGAAGCATTAATAACATTAATCTATAAACTGCAGGCATGCATTAAGATCCGAAGCCAATGAACTTAAACAGTTTTGATTTACATCTAACTGAGACAATAAGAAGGTGTTAGTGTGAATTGAGATAATTGATGGTGTAACAGTTAGTAGGGATAAGGATGCATTTTCCCATTTCTTAAGACAATAATACATTTATTTAAATATGACAGTTCTGTGTGTATATATAACAACATTTTTTTCTATGCCAACTAAGACGTTTACATCAATTAAACCATCATCCTTATTTTCTATTAAATGCATGTAGTTTAAAGTTGACTTGGCTGTAATTTGCAAATGCTTTTTTTCTGATTGTTATGGTACCAGTGTGGGCATTGCTAAATTAAGCATTCAGTGGATGCATGAAATAATAATTATTTGGTTGACATCTGAAGGTGTAATTTGAGTGTAAAATACATTTGTTTTTATTTTTATTTTAGGTCTAGTAGTTGGAATGAATTGCCTGCAAGATTAGGAATTTAAATACTATATTTCAGTTTATGCAAGGTTTGAATAGTTTAATGGATGCATGGAATAATTATTTGCTTGACATCGGAAGGTGTAATTTGAGTGTAAAACAATTTTTTTTTTTATTTTAGGTCTAGTAGTTGGTGGAACGAATTGCCTTTAAGATTAGGAATTTAAATACTATATTTCAGTTTAAGCAAGGTTTGGATAGTTTAGTGGATGATAGATATTTAATCCTAGATTGCATGGAGGCAAATTCATTGAAGGCCTTAACAGGCTCTGAGTTTGAAATATGTAACAATGTAACATTGTAATATTGTAACAACATGAATATAAGGGACTGTCAGATGAATTTCTGATGACTGAAACAGCTGCACACAGACACACACACACACACACACACATATATATATATATATATATATATATATATATATATATATATATATATATATATATATATATATTTCTATATGCCTCCCCATCAGTTTATTGAATTTTCAGAAACTCTAAATTCATATGCTTGAGACCATAAGATCAAGTTTTTGAAAAACTGAAGCTTTTGAATGGAGAATACTATATAGTGTAGATCAGGAAATTTACCCTTTTTCTCACTGTACTGGGATCTCAGAGTTGGTGTATATAATGTTTAGGGGGTGTGGGGGGTGCAGGGGGCTTGCCCCCTTCAAAAAATGTAAGAAAGACTTTTTTAATATTTCAGTTTTCTGCAATTTGATCATATCATCTCACCGATATGATTTTGAGTTTCTGAAAACTCGATTAAGTGATATGGATCCATATATATGATTAAGTGATATGGATCCATATATATATATATATATATATATATATATATATATATATATATATACATAGATATATATTCATAGGTTCACAGCTAAGTACTAGGCTATCTGCCCGAGTGCATCTATAAGCTTAGCCAGAATGTCGTTGGCTTTCGCCACCCCCTTAGATTAGTTCCCTGTGCCTTGGTCCAGCAAAGCCATTAATTCCCTGTGCCTCTGTCCAGCAGAGCCACTGCAGTGATCCCCGGGGTAAATTTTCTGTTTCCCATCCAATCGTCAAGGTTTTTCTTGAAGAGTGTTATTGAGGGGCTCTGCCTAATGTAGATTGGAATCCTGTTCCAAAGAATGGAGAGTCTCTGGGACAGGAATCTATCCCTTCAGCACGTCCTATTTATCATTGTGGTGAGGTTTAGATCCCTAGAATGTGAGGCTTTTGGAGATTTGTTTTTTTTTTACGTGGAGCATGTCTGTCAATTCTGGGTTGGACATGGCCTTGTATGTCAGGCAGAGATCATCTCTGAGTAAGCGGTATGCAACTGAGTACAGCTGGAGTTTCTTCATTCAGCTGCATAAGGCATAAGTTTGAGGCCAGTAATCCTCTTGGTGAGGTGCTTCTGTGGTCTTTCCAGCTGTTGCAGGTGTCTTGTAAGGTACATCTCAAATAGGGCATTGTACTCTATGATGGGTCAGATGAGTGATGAGTAGAGGGACACAATAACCTCTTTTGTCCTAGATGCGAACCCTTTTGTGATTAGGTGGGCCACATAGAAGGATCTTCTAACCACCTTGGCAATATGATTATCAAAGGAGAGATTACTATCTACATGGGTCCCCAGATCCCTTATTACATTTTCTGTATTTAGGGGACTACCACGTATGTGGTAGTTCGCGGGTGCTTTGTTTTTTCCAAAGGGGATGACTATGCACTCTTTGGCATTTAGCTTGAGGCCATGATTTTGACACCAGGTATCCATCTCAGCAAGACCCTTCTGGAGGATGTCTGTATCAGCTGGAGAGTCAATTATGTCCCCCAGTTTGCAGTCGTCTGTGAACTTGGTCAGCCATAGTCCTCCTGTGCTTGCCTGTACCTCTGAGAAGTATATACCGAACAGGAGAGGTCCCAGGACTGAGCCCTGGGGGATGCCACTTGTAACTGGTTTAGAGTCGGACCTAGAGCCTGCAACTCTAACCATGCAGGTTCTATCCATGAGCCAATGGGCAGCCCATCTCGTGACATAGGGGTTTATGTTCAGGCTGGTGAACTTGTCTATACTAGAATGGAGAATGGTGTTGAATGCCTTTGTGAGGTCTAGGTAAGCTGTGTGGATCTCCTTTCCCTCATCTAAAGCCTTGGTGACTGTCTCAAAGAAGTCCACCAGGTTAAGGAGGCATGATCTGCCCTTAACAAAGCCAAACTGGGTAGGGTCTAATGTTTGAAGGTTCCCAATGTCTCTGTTAATGAATTCCATGACGATGCACTCCATAGCCTTGCAGACCAGGCTAGTCAGGCTTACAGGGCAATAGTTCCCAGGGTCTGTTGTGAATCCACCTTTGTGGAGTGGGATAATGGTTGCTGTGCGCTACTTTATGGGTATGTAGCCTGTAGAGAGGTTGAGTTTGAACAGTGTGTTTAAGTGAGGGGTTAGTTTATTTTGGAGCTCATGTAAGACACAGCCTGGGACACCATCTGGTCCCATTGAAGCTGTATTTTTGGATTTGGATAGGGCTGTTTTAACCTGTGTGTCAGTGTCCGCCGGGGCACTACATTCTTCTGGTATGGTTATGGACCCTTTAGGGGGTGAGAGGGCGGTGACATTTTCACTATACTTGTCTGTCAGAATGTTGGCAATATCAGTTGGTTCAGTGTATTTTGTGCCATTCTGCACTAACTCAGAGCAGATCTGAGAGTTTCCACTTAAGTTCTTGACATAGCTAAAGAACGCTTTGTGGTTATCTTTGGAGTCCTTAGTAATTTTTCTTTCGAAGCTAGCCTTGGATGATTTTATGAGGGATCATAGTTTCTTGCTGATACTAATCATGGATTACTCTTTACTGTACTAGTTTCCTCCTTCTGTTGTATAGCTTGTTTATGGCAGGGGTCCACCAGACTGGTTATCTTTTCTTGGAGGAGTGAGTCCTGGTTTTGCTTGGGATAGAATGATCCATGCATTCTTGCAGGTGCTCATAGAGTGCCTTTGTAAGGGAACCAGCGAGGGTTTGACCTCCAGTGTAGAACACCAGTCGCCCATGTTGGTGATGACCAGGTCCAAAATGTTGTCACCTCTGGTGGGGGTGTTGACCAGTTGATCCAGGGTGTTTGAGTTTATAAATTCTAGGAAGCGTTAGGCAAGGAAGTTAGTATTTAAGTAATTCTCCCAGTTAATGTTTGGGTAATTGAAATCATCCAATATTAGGGCATTTGGTAGGACCTTCATATTTTCCAGTGTCTCCAGAAATGCGGAATGGGGGTCCTGGGTCATGGTGGGTGATCTGTAGCAAGCTACAATTTGAACTGCAGTTTTGCACGTTATTAGTCTCACATGGATGATCTCTGAGGCATTGTGCCATGCCACTAACCTAGAGGTGTGGGTATCCTTGATGAATATGGATACGCCCCCACCTTTTTTGTTTCAGTCCGGGTTCTGTGGCCTAAAAGTATGGTATGAGTTATAGCCTGGTAGTGCTGAGGTGCTCTCAGGAGCCTTAAACCAGGTTTCTGTTACTGCACAGATATCGATATTCTCCATACTGAGGAGTGCCTCGGGTGCATGCATTTTGATGTTTAGACTTCTGGCATTGAGTAGCATTATCCTCAGTTTTTGGTTACTTGTGCTATTTACGGTGGTGGGTTTGTCTTTTGAGCCTTGCCTAAAAAAGGCACTATGGGGGCGGCAAAAGCCTTGGCCATTATTCAAAAGCCTAAGGGTGACAGGTGCAAGCCATCTCTTGCGAAGCAACATGGCTTATCGAGCATGTCATCCCAGGTGGACAGATACTGGATCTCCTTTGAATGACACCAGAAACTTAGCCAATTGTTGAAATTGATCATTTTTTTCTTTATACTGTGGCATCATTATTGGTGAGGGCAGGATGCTACTCAGGGTCAGGGTCATACCGGCCTGGGCTACATGATCAGAGAGCTCTTCCATGTCTCTTTTCATGTAGTCCAGGGAGGTACGTCTCAGGTCATTCACACCAACATGGACAATGACAGAGTCATATTTGTACTTGTTCAGGAGTGACTTGAGTGTTTGTGTTATGTGGTGGATCCTGATGCCCAATATGCAGCTAACTGTAACCTTCTCCTTGCCCAGCCTAGTTCATGGGACATCAGTGTGCCTGACTATAGAGTCGCCTATTACTAGTGTGTTGGGTATGTTATTTTGCCTTAAGGGCTGTGATTGCATGGCACACTGATTATGTGAAGTATGTGTTTCATGGTTTGTGATGGGGTGTGGAGGTTGCTTGGGTGTCTGCTTTGGAGGTCTCTGTTGCTTTTGCAGATTTTTATTTAGAGCCCCCGAGTATATTTTTGTGTATTTATGTGTGTTATTTGCCGGCGTTGGTTTGGTAGGTCTATGTGAGACTGGTGGTGTGTTGCAAGTATTTTCCTTCTCCTCTTGACTGTCGGTTCCAGTCTTGGGTTGAGAGAGGTTTGCCTCCAGTTTGGCTGTATAATTGCATCTCTTGCATATATTAGTGTTTGGTGGTAGGAGGAGAGGGTTGTCTGTGTACATGAGGCAGTTGTAACATTGCTTCAAAATGCCCGGATTCACCAGCTGGACTGGAGAGTACACCTGAAACTACCCTTTGGACATGCCTGAATAGGTAAAGTGAGCTGTTTTACTGATTAGCTGGTAGGGATGAATAGAGGGCCTTATTCTTCTGGACAGTATAGAGGGAATAGTACTAGGGTTAATTAGTGCTTGCTATGAGTTTTGAGCAAGTGTTGGGCTGTGAAATGAATGGTTTGAGTGCTTAAGTTGAAAGTTTGTCGGAAATGAAAGAGATAGAAATTAGCCCAAAATGACCAATAAACTACTACCTTCTGGGCTACAGCAAACAAGGTGCACACATTTCAGAAAGAAACATACCAAATAAGCAGGCACAATAAGCCTTTAACCAGAAATTCCCAGCTCAGAAGGGCAGAATCTAGCATCTCCTCCCATAAGTGCAGACTACAAACCTTCTCAATGTAAAATATCTGGCCTGAAGCCAACGTGCTTAAACCAGATCTAATGCGTGTTTACAATAACAGACACTGAGCCTTCAATCAGCAATTCCCAACTTAGAATTATGTAAGCTACCTGTCCTGCCACAACAATGCAGTCCACAAACCTTCTTAATGTAAAACAACTGGTTTGAAGCCCAAATGCTTAAACCAAAAGGCTTAGAATAACAGTTATAATTTAATCAGGCTACTATCAAGCACTAATAACTGCAGCAGAATAATACAAGTGAGCACTTTTAAGAAGAAGCACAAGCAAAATAAGGTAATAAAGTGGGAAGAAACACAATTACAGTAAAAGCAGATTAATAAAGTGCAATTTTTTATATATATAACAATAGAAAATGAGCAAACTGATTTAAACAACTTACCCAATTAACCAGTAAAAAAACTCAAAACTGAGCCCTGTTCCAGCAGTCTTCAATCTGACAAGTTCTAACCGCACACTCCTGCCATGAGGGTGCAGGGGAACCTTCTCCAAAAAAGATGGCCTGGATTAGTGCTCAGGTTATACAAACAAAGCTAGATTCATCAGGCCTGAATCTAGTCTATGCTACAACAGGCAAGGTGCACCAGTATCAGAAAAAAGCAGTTCAAATGAGCAGGCACAGTAAGCCTTTAACCAGAAATTCCCTGCTCAGAAGGGTAGAATCTAGCCTCTCCTCCCACAAGAGTGCAGACCACAAACCTTCTTAATGTAAAATAACTGTCCTGGAGCCCAAGTGCTTAACCCAGAAGTAATACACTTTCAGATGTATATATATATATATATATATATATATATATATATATATATATATATATATATATATATACATACATACATACATACATACATAAAAAGGTTCAGAGTATAGAAAGACTGGGAAACCTCAACTTTAAGATGAAAAGTCTAAGGCTCTGAAAAACATTTGATTAATAGCAATGGCTCTGAAGGGATCCTGCAAGGGCAAATGGGATGAAGTAGACAATGTCAGGTCACCCAACCAGGGTGGTAGGAGGCAGCTAGGCTTGCTAAATTGATGACACTTGCAGTACTGCAAGTTTATCACCTACAACAAGTTGCCTAGCATGCCCAAAGTTCAAAGTGGTGTACTACTTAAAAGAGATGTTTTGCATGCAAAGTAGCAAGCATGCACCTCCCAATAGTACTGATGGTGGATCTTATAATCTGAAGGGAGTGGAATTATGACAGTCCACAGGATCTGTAGAATTTCCCACTGCTTAACACTCAGTTCCCATCGCTACCAGGTAATGAATGGGCAGGAGGATTCTTGTCCACATGGAGAAATTAATGGGTCAGTTGGACATGTGAGCAGGAAGGGAAGACTTTTTTTTGTTTGCAGAATTTGCACAAACAGTAACTGCTTTTAAACAGTGGGTGCATTAACTCACTCAAACAATGAATGAACTAATTACAACCCTATTAATGGATGGGCTTTATCCATTAACACTACTGGGATGTAGGTATTATTATGCATATTCCTAAAACATATTGCTAACAGCTTTGTGAAGATGTGCACCTCTTGTATTGCATCCACAAAGGGCTCTGCATTCTAAATGTGAAAATTCAAGAATAGGTGGATTTTGTTAATAGCAAGAAATGTGATGCATAGGCAGATACCAGCTGTGCTGCATCATCCCTGAGATGCATGTTTTCCTTCCTTTATAGCCATGGCATTTATATTTCCACTATACTTTGGAGTTAAAGGAAACTTAGTGCTGACAAAACGTACATGTTGATGGTGCAGAAACTACAAGCATTATGTGCATAGCATTCTTTGAATGAAAGATGTTTTTGAAGGAGCTGTTTTGGTGAAATCAGTAGACTGCTATTGAGATTTATTTGAACATGACTGCTGTGGTGAAATTAAAGGGCCATTTTTTGAGTTATACCTTAAAAGTATTTTTTATTACATTTCCAAAAACAGTACAATGATTGAGACTATACTAAAACTTCAAAATTTGTGAGCCATAGAAATAAATCTACATTGCTAGAGCTTATGTTTACAACTCTCTCTATGTATATCATTTTAAGGTAATGTATTCTACAAAATAATCATTATCAAGTCTTAGAGCATATTGTTTTACTAACAAAGCGAAAAGACATGAAATGTATATTGTAGTTCTACAGTATAAGCTATTAGATTTATCACACAATATTTCATGTTATGTTTTTCTGCATTTTAATTTTGATTATCGATTGCCATTCATTTCTGCAAATAAATACTTTGCACACTGAGTAAAGTTTTATGCAGGCTACATAGATATTTATCGTGCATGGTATTATCCTTTAGCGTTATTTTTTATTTATTTTTTTTACTCTGAACCCAACTTTGACCATATAGCCTCTGCATAGTTGGCTACTCTGGTCCATCCATTCCACTCTGTGAAGGAATAACATCATGACATGTGATCCAACCTCCCATGGCCAAAGTTGTGCACTTAGGAGCATTAGTATTAATAACTGGTTCCAGAAAGGTCTATGTTAAAATCCAGACCTTCCCTATTTCAACATGGTATCTGTCCACCAAAGCCATGATATGTAATTTTGGGTAGATGCATGCTTACTTGTCAGGATGCATGCTGTCCCCAAATCCAGTGCACTGTGCTTTGAGGAATGCAACATACGTCATAGTTCTCCTCATATAATCAAAGGCATGCTTCCAAATGCTGCAGACACCAGATGCTTCAATGTTTCAATCCCATCTCTACCACACAGCTGCTGCTGTACTCCAGCCCCCAATCAAAATCATAGTCAGGGAATAATACCTTTACACCATACAGCGTCAACTTTATTGCACTTTCTTAGTTACCTATAGCTAATTATCACCTGCCCACCTGCCTGTTTTCTTGCCCACAACATCTGTTGAACCCACCTTGGCCTCATCCAGGCTAATGCCTGTCAATGTCTGGGACTGGTAAGGGGATTAAGGACACTGGTGCATTTTTCAATTGCTGTTATGGGATATTTTTCTAAGTATTATTCATCCCTGTACAAACCCAGTAACACCTCAATGCTGGGACATGCAGTGGACATCAGCATTATACAGCCTCTGGTTTCCACAAGTAGAGCACATTAGCAAGACATCACCTTTCAGCTAGCTTTTCCATCTCCAGCAGGGAAATCAAACCTCACTAGTGAGTCTAGTGTGCTCTTCGCCTTTCCCCAGAATGGTCAAGCACATTCTGTCTTGGCTACACTGCCACATGTCCCAACTGCTATCAGGTCATGTGGCCTGCAGTCAGAGCTAAATCCTTCTATACCATTAGGACATGCAAGCTTTATTTTTATTACATTGCAGGTAATGATTCATCGTTTTACTGCTTAAGAGTTTTGTAGATTATTTTCACATTCTTAAGTTCATAGGCTCTAATTAGGCTTACATCTAAGGATACCATCAAGAGGTTCAGCCATATCACCCACTATTGTTTGGAGATTAAGACCCACTAACATAAAGAAGATGTTCCCCACTAATCAAAGTGATATTTTTTGAGCACCCAAACAGTCATACAGACTGTCTTTAAAGGTGTCAGTAAAGTATTTTGCTTGATGTGTAATGGAAGCCTTTTCCAAAAAATGTGGGGAATATGTTGTGTTAGGTGCCAGTAATACCAGCTGGTACTGCTAATGTTGTATAGTTGCAGGTGTAGCATGAGTGTCTGCTTTATCACTGTTTCTGTTTACATAATGGAGGTCAAAGATGACAGTTTTTTTCATAGCATGGAAGATTATGAAAAAGTAGAAAAAAACAGTCTTTTTTGTCTATAAGAGTAGCTAAGTGTACTAAGACCTAAGATTTATTTGGTAAAGAAGCAACAAGGTCTCTAATTGGTTTAGCTGGTTATCAACATGCATTCTAAACAGGGTATTATATTTAATGATGGGTTTGTTAAGGGAAGAATAAAACTGGACCTTAGCTTCTTTATATATTGAGGAAATATCACAAAGCATTAGTTGTTGAAGTTTGAAGGATTTTTTTTTAAATGGCAAAGGTGTGGATGAATGGAAAGTCTGCTATCAAAATAGTACCCATGTCCCAAATGACTGATTTAAAATTAAGTGGAATGTTATCTATATGGTATGCAGTGATGATGTTACATTTATCAAAAGTAATTATATTGCATTTCTTGTAATTCAGGATAATTCTATGATTAACATGCGAGTCAATTGTTTACTCTTGCCCCTGATAGAGAGTTTGAGTAAAAGAATGCCATTTGATAACAACACCACACTTTACAGTCATCGGTACATTTAGCTAGACATAGTTCCTTATTATCCCCATATCAGAGAAGTCTATACAGAAAAGGAGATGGCCTCAGTAAGAGCCATGTGGGACACCAGTAGTAACATTTTCTGTACAGAGTAAATACTTCTGATCTTAACAGTGCAGGTTCTGTCAGAGTCAGTTAGCGATTTTGTGAACTATGTACAGTATAATGTTAGGTAGGGGGAGTTTGTTAGAAATCACTTTACTGATGATACTTTTGAAGACACTAGGAAGATCCACGCAGGCGTCATGCACTCTGTGTACTTTATATATGGCTTAGGTGAGCCCTTTTAAAGAATTCAGCTCAGCTGAACAGACATGAGCTTTACTTGATGAAGATGAACTCGTGAGTATCCAGAGACACAAAGCAATCTATGTCATCCATATATTAGTTACACTATAATACATTCATATGCCTTGCATAAAATACTAGTGAAGCAAATAAGCCTGAAATTCACATGGTCAGCAGAAGGAGCACCATTATACAAGGGTACCATAATAGATTTTCTGCACACCTTGGGGATGTAAACTGATGAGACATTCAAGCTAAAGTGTTGATGGAAGTTTTTCTGGGTTAGGCTTAATACCTCTAAGCAGCTGCTCAGAAATTTTGTTAGGACCCATGACACTGGTACTTGTAATTGTTGAATGTGCCAAAAGGACTTTATTTTCTGGAGGAATTTTAGAGGGTAAGGGGCAGAAATTGAGGAAGAGATAGGAATTTGAGTGATGTTGGGATAGAATTAGTTTACAAGAATATTAGTAATCTCCTTGAGATCAGTAAGAGAGATACTATTAGATATAAGCTCAGTACAGAATTGATAGTTACTTATAATTATCATTTTACATTTGCAGTTTATGTGTGCATAGGGTAAGTTACCCATAATAATGGTATTTTTTTCTTGTTTAACTTTTATAACTAGCTAAAGTATACTATATTCTATGAAAGGGCCAGAGATTGGGGGGTCCATAAATTGTACTAATGTGATAACACGTATTGAGCATTACAAGGATATAACTATTACAAAAAATGTATGGTAGAACATCTGGCAAGAGTCACACATACCCCACCACAGATTCCATCTAAATGCAAAATCAGCATTGCACCCTGCAAGAGTTGGAGTACTATCACTACACTGGAATCAGGTTTCTGTATTATACACAGGCTCATGACTTTGTGTGTAAGGAAGACTTCAAGTTCAGATATTTTCTTGTTTACACTATTGATATTCAGCATGCTATGTCAGTTTTATAAAAACTGTAATTTTCTTTGATGGGATACCCATGAGATGGACTCTGCCTAACATGATACTATGAGGAAGTGAAAGTTTTAGCCAGTATGTCTACAATAAGATGTGGGAAATGCAGGCCATGCCTGGTGAATGTTGTGGTGTGTTGACCATTTTAACCCATGCAGGCAAATGATGTAATAAATATTTTAGTCAATTACTGAAGCTAATTATTTTATTTTTGAATTAAAGCATTATTTCCGGTGAATGCAGAATGTTGTTCAATGCCAGGACCTTGCCTTCTTGAAAAGCCTGAAGGGACAGCTAAAAAATGTCTATCTCTGTATCTTCCCTAGGGCAGAATGCATAAGATCATTTCCTACCACATAAAAACTACAATGTCATAAAGCAGACTTACAGGCCTTAGTAAAATCCTTAATCCTACCATTAGAAAGCAGTGAACTGTCACTGTATCTTTTGCTAGCCTGGTTGCTGTGACTGTGTGCCTTACAATGGAATCAACAATGTTTAAGACAACTGTGGGATGTACTCCAGCACTATGAGACTTTAAGGGTAGTATAGGTGACTTGTAGTAGCAGAAGGTATAGATGGGAGCATAGTTGTGTTGTTATTGTGTTGTTAGTGTTTTAGTGATGTGGCTGAGGTCAGTTAAGAGAACATGTAGAGGACCTAGCAGGCTTAATTAATTGTTCCTTACTACCTCAGCATATATAGGAGTGATATTGTAGAGCTGTGTTGTTTTGTGTTGTTGTGGATGTTGTTTACTAGCTGTAGAAAAGTAGGTAAATACTAGCCTGGACTTTAAATATACAAGTGCATCTTTCTCAGGTGGAATCAGTGTGTGTATGAATGCTGACTTTAGCATCCTTTACCATAAAATAGACTTAACGGTCCAGAGTTGTCAGTAAACATGATACAGCTACTGCACTGCCTCAGAAAACTAAATGATGGCAGGCTTGCTAATTATATGGCTAACGCAAGTGGGGACTCCATGGTTGTGCACATAATGTTCTTTGACTGCTGCTTAGGACTGATTAAGGGAAACAGACAAAAGTGTGGAGGTAATCAGACAGAGAAGTATAACATACTGAGTTGACCACCACAAATTATACTAAGCATTAGTGAAATGTAGACAGACAGTTGCTTAAAGCACCAAATCAACCTAGCAACTCTACACTTACCACAGTATCTGAATTGTCAGACTCCAGCTTCTAGCACAGTGTAGCATATTGTGGAAAACAAATAACCTCAAGAAGGTCTCTGAGTCAAAAAGCAGCAACTATGGACTTATACAGCAACATAATTATATTGTTATGAAGGAATTAAAACAATAGAATATCTATATGATGTGGATATAGTACACCAGTCAGGACTAGCGCTGATTTGTCTGTGGTAGTACAGGTTCTTGCAAAGATAACAGCTAACCAAATGTAAACATAGTACAACTAAAAATAAATGTAAGGCATCCCCAGCTTAGTCACAATCAAAAGAGGGACAATTTTGGGCAAAATTGCATCTGGTGATAATTAACCATACTTGTAGTTGTCTTTGAGTAGCCAGAATTTTGTATATTATCTAAATAGTCAACAAAGGAGTTGATGGAGGGAGAGAGAGAATTTTCTTATCAAATTAACATAAAGTATAGATGAGTCCCTGGATCTTTTTTATGGCAGATGCTGTTTAATTCAGATTTTTCAGGTAAGCTTTGAAATGATTTCTTCTTCCTTAACCAAAACTACTGGTCTATATATCCTCCCACATTACAAAGGTAATTAATCTCTTCTAGTTACAATGATTCAAGTGACAAATTTTTTGTCTCATTCAGAAAATGTAATACTAAAATGGAATGAGTTTAGATAACAAACTGGAATAAAAAATACACAAAGTATTCAAACATTTAATCCACCAGTTTGCTGATTGAATCAATTTCTGATTTTTATACACTTGTATTTTGCTTCCTTCCCCTGTTTAAATAGTATATATTAACATTCTTCACAATATAGTAAACAATAAACATTAACAATTGTTTTCATGTAATTGAATAAAATTTGGCAAAAATAGTTTTTAAATCATTTAACATTATTACTACTTTCATACTTTACATGGTTAAATCCAACATACCCCGGGATTCATGAAGCTTGCGCCATGAGCCGGAGTAACGTCGACGATCTAGCGCTAAATATGGCCGCCGAGCAATTCAGGTAAGAGCTGTTTCCACATGCACTACCAGCATACGCCAGAGCTGAGCAGCTCCCGGCGCATGTATGCTAATTACCCCATGCGCAGCAGTGTAGCATGCAAATGAAGGTATATAGGGATTCATGAAGTGGTGCAGGCATAGCGTAAGCATGTAGAAATGTAAACCAAAAAAAAAGTTTACATTTTGTCAAACATAAAATTGGAGCCATGAAAGAGGACCAAACTTATGTATTATAATGTTAATATATGCCAATGGATAAATATATATCCAATGGCATAAAACAACATGTACAACATAAAAAATAACATTTAATGTCATGGCCACACCAACGCAAAGTAAAACCGCAGTGCATCGGTGTGCAAATGGGATCACAAGGAAAATATATTTAGATGTCATAAAACTGTAATGTAATGCAATTCATGATATCCCCATAATAGTCAATTGCATGCATGCTACACCACATCCATGGCACAAGGGTTGCTAAGGGTCTGTGACAATGTTCCGTGCAGTAACTAGGAATTAGCAGTCAATGCCATGCAAATGAGTCAAGTAATACTGAATTGCAAATGTCCCACCGGCGTAAGGATGTACCACAAGGCGTAGCGGTACAACACCGAGGAGTGGCCTGGAGGTAAACATGACATCAAGAGAGGGGCACGCCACCATAGTGTAAGCACATTGGATCATTGCTAATCCGTGTTGCATGTTGCTAACCAAAGCCGCAGGATAGTGGTGTGGAAGTAGCCATAGCTTTGCTTAGCTGAGAGCACACAAGGTAACCGAAAGTTCATGTGAATGTGGATGAAAACACGCACAACACCCAGTAAACGGCTGTGCGAGGCGTGCACCACAGCTGAAACAGGAAGGATACGGGAAGACAATAAGGAAATGCTGCAGTATGGTAATTGGAGTACAAATGAGTAATAACTCACTGTGGGCCATAGACAACAGCTAACAAGGTTGCTAGCAGCTATCTGCAGAACAGGAAAGGGGAGGTGCCATACAGCAAAGAAAAGAGAACTGTCACAGCAGAACAAAGAAAACTTGTAGTAGATCAGCTACATAACACATTTCCCAACACAATCCTGGGTTGTGGAAGCACAAAACAAGAAAGGCGGCAGCTGGATGCATGCCTGACAATGGGAGGGGAATCAGGTTGAAAGTAGAAGTAAAGGGCAATAGATGAATCATGGCAGACAAGCATAAGTCAACACCAAAGGCCCCACAATAGTAGTACCTGCTGTAAAACCAGTAATTAAGATACCCTGCAGCTGGAATAGCACAAACACATCCAATTACACCAGCATCATCCATTGCACAATAGTTTAAGGTGCGAATGCCCCACACACACTTGTGTATTCCCAGACACTCTGTACCATTGGTGTATACAGACGGGGAACTTTTAATATGTATATGTTAGGGGCCACCATAGCTTTGATTCACCAACATGTGTTGGAGACTGACGGTGGTGTGGAGGATAATGCTGACAACCATCTCAGACACCGGAGGAGGAGAAGAGTGTTCAGACCCAGGATAACCTACCAGGGGCTACATGATCTGGAGATAGTAGAGCATTGCAGGATGGACAGGGACATCATACAGCAATTTGTTGAGCTGTTCTGGCCACACCTCAGAGCCAGAAGTAACAGAAGGGAACCCATCCCAGTGGACACAAAGATATGTGTAAGCTTGACAATACTAGCCACAGGTATCTTCCAAAGGCCAACTGGGGATATCATGGGTATCTCACAGGCATCAGCATCCAGGGTACTCCACCAGTTCTTGTATGCCATGTTACCACATGCCAATGAGCACATATACTTACCCCCAATGCAGGAGGAGTTGGCCAACAATATGCGTCTCTTCCACTGTGTGGTAGACTACCCGGAGGTACTGGGTGCAATAGACTGCACGCACATACACATCAAGTCACCACCCCGTGAGCAGGGTAGGCACTGCATAAACTGCAAGGGATTCCCCTCTATCAACTACCAGGTCATGTGAAATGCCCAGGGTATTATCATGGATGTGTGTGCTGGCAGCCCTGGAAGCTATCACGACTCCCACATCTGGCAATGCCTCACAGCTGTATCAGGTATTTGCCAGGGGGAACATCCCATATGGTCACCTGGTGGGGGATGCTGGCTATGCACTGGAACCATGGATGATGACTCCCATCAGAAATGCACACACAGCCATGCAAGAATGCCATAATGAGGCACACACAGAAGATAGAATCATCACAGAATGCGTGTTTGGGATGCTGAAATCATGGTTCCATTGCTTGGACATATCTGGTGGAGCCTTGCAGTACTCTCCAGGAATGTGTGCCCACATCTTCATAGTATGTGCCATGCTACACAATATGATCCTGTGGAAACAGGTGCAGCAGGGAAAGAATGGTGAAGACCCTCACAGCCCACCACCATTGCCAAGGGACCCACAGGCACAGGGGGACTCAGACCATGAACACCCTGTGCTAGCCCCAGTAGGCAGATGGAGGTGTGCCCAGTATGCCCATGCCTTGGCAAAGAGGGAACATATATCACACACACTGACAGTGTAGGCACTCATGGACTGACACCCTTCTCCACCTGCACATACAGCAAACATGGATGGCACATACACATGGCCACCTGTAAATTTTCATGTATAGGTGATCTACTGTGTGCATCCTACATAGGTAGCCCTAAACTATTGTACACACAACCGCCATTGGCACAAGTTAAGTCAATACCTGAACAGTAAATTAAGCTATCAGCATGTGTCCATACTGTATGTACAGGTTCATAGATACATAGGTAGGTACATGACCAACCACCGAGGCCACTCATAAGCATAGGCAAAACTTGTCTGCTGCTGCCACTCCATTGATTAACTAACTGCCCCTCTGTGGAGCAGAGCCACTTGTGGGATCCCTGGGGTGTAGCTACTGTTCACCACCCACTCTGCAAGGATTCCCTGGAGTGTTAGTGAGGGGTTTTGTATCATGTAATCAGGGATGTAGTTCCAAATAATGGGTAGTATCCCTGACAGGAATCTTCACAGATGTGTACATGTTACATAGTATACCTTAAACACAGCTTGCATTTATATGTAGTTCTCCACAGAATAATAAACATGTGGAACATACAACCACTGAAATGTGCATTAATCACCCTTGCACTACCAGTGCCTGCACTGAGAGGTAAGATATCACTGCCAGGATTAGAACACGCAACCATGTACACATTCATCACAATAACATACTACTAAGCTACCTGAGATGTACCAATGGCAGTCGTGTATACTGACAGGATAAAACACAAAAGGTAGGAATGTGTTGAAATAGAACAAACCGGCATGTACCCAATGAAAGGTGTATGTTTTATATATACATATATATACATATATATATATATATATATATATATATATATACATCAGCATATATATATATATATATATATATATATATATATATATATAGAGAGAGGGAGGGAGAGAGAGAGAGATATGTCGATATATGGGGGTATACATATATATGTAGATATATAGATAGGTTAACAACATCTACATAACCATGGAGGTACATATAAATGGGATACCTACCACATATCAACTGCTTTACATACTGACGCGCGTAATCCCGAGGCTTAAGGTCCAAAAGAACACAGTACCGAAACACCAGATGCGCGAGGTGTAATCTCATGATGTTAATGGACAGTTAGTCAGTGCTTCTGGTGTTGCGGTTCAGGTAGGTCACTGTGTGTAAGTGTGTTTCTTAGGGCTGTAGTGTGTGTAACTGTGTGTTCTGTGTGTGGTGTGTGTTCTTGGGGGACTGTAATATGTGGTTGTGGGTTAGCTTTGTGCATCTGTTTGTGCGACCTAGGAGGTAGAATATTAAAGTAGGGGGTGGTGTGGGGGGCACAGACACCTACATGGGGGGGTGTAAGGGGGCCTGGCCACCTGCTCATATGTAGTGTAGGATGGTTTGTTTGGATGTGTTGGGTAGCAGTATGTCTGTGCGTGCATGTGTGTGTTCCATGTTCGTGTTACTTACGCGAGTTACTATCGATGTCGGTAATGAGGGTTATGGGAGTCTGGTCCCGGTACTGTGTGCGTTGGAACACTGTGGTTTCGGGATTCCGTAGGTCTGCCATATACAGCGGTTGAAGTGTTCATATATGTGTATAACATGGACCATAGCAATCACACATTCCGCCACTACCAACCTTTATGAACAAAAGATATGGAGAGTATATGCCTATACACTATTACAAATATGTGCTATGGACATGAGCCACTGATAGTGTTACCACCTGTCCCACTTTGCAAGGGACACTCACTCTTTGGACAGTTGTTTCCTGACCAAATATATTAAACATGGCAAATGTCCTGGGATTGTAGGACATAATTATGTCCCATATGTACTGTAATAGTTGCATACAATAGTTATTTCTGTATCTAAAATACCTACATGTTACAGGAAACAGGATAAGCAACTAAACTGCTACAAGAATAAGCTTATATTTAGGCAAGAAAGGAAAGTTCTATCCCTTCTACTGACTGTGGGTTTGTGTCGGCCTGTAAAATCAGATGTGTGTCCTGAAAAGGTCCCACTATGGCCATATGAAAAGGTGGCAACCCTAGCCAAAGAGGGTCAGTCACCAACACAACTATGATGACTGCAAATACCTATGACAGAAATACACAGCTATCATGTAGCAACACGTTATTACATTCAGATGTATTACCGAAGGGATTCAAGGACTAACATCACCTGCATGCTATACAGGAACCACATAACAGTGCCTTAATGAATCAGCCTATAATTAGCATTGTATTAGTCCACAAAAGGATAGGTGTTCAAATAGGGAAGGAACCCTCACGCACATAGCGATTATGTATAAAAGCAGTTCTTACACACCTGCATCTGCTAAGCACACCCACCAACATCACCCCCACACCCAAACATATTACAATACAAACTTTAATAACATTACAAATCATTCACTCACTGTACAACATCTGCATAAGCCTTAACATACCTTGTCAGAGACACACTATCATGGCCCTATGTGAAATAGCTGTTGTTATACAATGGAAAAGTTGCTGATGTAACAGGGTTTGTTTGCACTAATCCTGTTTCAGAGGGTTGTGCGAACACCGGGATGTGTTAGCAATTAGTGAGTAACAGCACAGTATGCTACATTTGTACACCAAATCAAGGCTGTCTGGTGAGCAAACTGTACATCACATAATAGTTCATGCATAGCCATATGGCCTTGAGCTGGCCAAACATCCTTACCAGACATAAAGATCTGCAGAAGTATAAGGTACAAACAAACCCTGCACAAGTAGCACTGTTCTGAAATATAACAGCTGTACTTACATGTAGAACTAAATCGTATAGCCATTACACACAGTCCATGGGAGTCATGAAGCTAATATATCTCTATGTGTCTCCATATAGCTGTTGAAATATATCACAAAAACACATCTAGGCCATCTCCCTTGAAAGTAAGGTAAATGGATAATGCCCAAAAGGAGTACTCAGTTATACACCACTGTTGCCAAGGTATCGGCTAATGGAGTAGCTGCACCGCTGATGTGCATCTAATTAACTATTTTGGAACAGCAATTGGTGGACAGGATAGCAAATGTTACCGATATGTAACTAGAAAAAGATGTGTTATCACACATTTAAACCATCCATATATACCAGCGGAACATTACAAAGAACATTGAAACACAAACCGAAAAGGATTGAATAAACAGTTAACGACACCTCGGGTTACTAATAACATATGTAGAACAGTCAGTATGTCTGTGTATGTAGTACCTTTCTGTAGTATTTAAAGTGCATGCAATTCATATAGTGGAAACAGTTATCTTGTAGTGATGTATTGTTGAGCATAATAACGCTTGTAGTATTTGTATGTACTGCTGTAGGTCACAAGGCAAACACCGCATACACCACAAGGGATGCTATATAAGGGCTTTGAACAGAAATACTCCTCACCAGCTGATGTCAGTGGCAGGGCTGGTCCAACAAGTATGTGCTATAACAGGGGATAGTATATGTTGATATATTGTAACTGTAGCCATATGTATGGGTGTATTATAGAGAATAACATGTGGAAGGTTGGGCCACTGTGCAATTATGATCTGCAGTGTGGGATATTGTGCCAATAACTGTGTAATGTACAAAATTGTAGGCAGATATGTATTACAAGCTACACAGCATTACTGTAATGTTAGGCAAACATTAGTTATGTCAATTGGCATTTACAATACACAATAACAGGATACATATGTCTTTAAGTGAGCCGACAGTTTATCAGCATGATATTAAAGTAAAATGCAAGAGCTATTTAACTATCCATGCACATAAGATATGTAATATGTGCAAAGGTAGGTACTAGGCTGTCTTACCAAGGGTATCTGTAAGCCTAGCTAGCGTGTGTTGGCTTTTGCCACCCCCATAGGTTGGTTCCCTGTGCCTCTGAATGGCAGAGCCAATAGTTCCCTGTGCCTCTCTCCAGCAGACCCCCTGCAGTGATCCCCGGGGTATATGTCTGTCTCCCATCCACACGTCAAGGCTTCCCTTGAAGAGTGCTAGTGAGGGGCCCTGCCTGATGTACATTAGAATCATGTTCCAAAGCATGGGGATTTTCCAGGTCAGGAATCTATCTGTCCAGCACATTCTACTCATTGTTGTGGTTAGGTGTATATCCCTAGAGCATTTGGCTCTCAGGGGCTTCTGTTTAGGTGGAGCATATCCATTAATACAGGGTTGGACATGGGTCTTGTATGTCAAGCAGAGACCACCTGTGAGTATACGGTATGCAACTGAGTACAGCTGGAGTTTCTTAGGTTGGGCTGCATAGGTCATCTGTTTGAGGTCAGTAATCTTCTTGGTATGGTACTGGTGTGGTCTTCCAAGCTGTTACAGTTGTCTTGTAAGGTATATCCCAAATGGGGTGTTATATCCTTTAATGGGTCTAATAGGTCATGTGTAGAGTCACGATGGCCCCTCTGATATGGATGCAAACTCATTAGAGGTTAGGGGGGCCATGTAGAAGGATATTCTAACCACCTTGTCATTATGGGTATCAAAGGTGAGATTGCTATCTACTGTGGTTCCCGGATCCCTTATTACCTTTTGTGTATGTAGGGGACTAGCACATATGTGGTTGTCTGCGGGTAATTAGTTATATCCAAAGGGGATGACTATGCACTTTTAGGCATTCAGCTTGACGCCATGATATTAACATCAGGTATCCGTCTCAGTGTTACCCTTCCAGAGGGTGTCTGTAACAGCTGGGGAAACAATTATGTCCCCTAGTTTGCAGTGATCTGCAAACCTTTTCATCCAAAGCCCTCCTGTGCTTGTCTGTATGTCAGAGAAGTATATACCGAACATGAGGGGCTCTAGGAATGAGCCTTTGGGTAGCCACTTGTATCTGATATACAGTCAGTCATAGGGTATGCAACTCCCACTGTGTGGGTTCTGTCCGTGAGCCACTTTGTAAACCGTCATATGATGTAGGGGTTAATGTTCAGATTGATGGGTATGTCGATAATACCAGAAGGAGGAATGGTGTTGAAAATCTATGAGAGATCTAGGTAGGCTGTGTGGACCTCCTTACTCTCATATAATGCCTTGGTAACTGTCTCTAAGAAGTCCACCAGATTTAGGAGGCATGGTCCACACTTAACAATGCCAAACAGGGAGGGGTCAAAGGTTCATAGGTACCCAATGTCTCTGTAACAGTGATCCATGATGTGCACCATAGCCTTGCAGACCAGGCTAGTCAGGCCTATAGGGAAATAGGTCCCATGGTCCATTGTGGGTCCACCTTTGTGGAGTGGGATAACTGTTGCTGTGCGCTATTCAGGGGGCACTATGCCCGATGTGAGGCTATTATTGAACATGGTGCGTAGGTGGGGAGACAGTACAATCTGAAGTTCATGTAAAATGCAGCCTGGGATGTTGTCCGGTCCCATGGATGCTGTAATATTGCCTTTAGAGTGTGCAGCTTTGAGAGGGATCTGCCAGGATGTTGCCAATATCAATTTTTTCTGTAATGTTCATGCCTTTGTGCTGTAACTCAGAGCAGATCCGGTTGTTGACATCGAGATATGTGACATAGCTATAGAATGCTTTGTGGTTGTTGTTGGTATTAGTTGCATTTAGTTGTCATTGCTAGCTTTGGAGGATCTTATAAGGGATCTCACCTAGTGTCTTCCTCCTGTAGTACAATATGTTTATGGCAGGGGACCACCAGATTGGTTTAGTTAATTAGGAGTATAGCGTCCTGGTTCTGTTTGGGATAGCACAAGCCATGAACTCATGTAAATGCTAATAGAGTGCATTTGTGTAGGATTCAGCAGTTTTAACAGTACTATCCATCTGCATGGGTGTCATGACGTCCACCATGCCTGTCTTAAGAAGCATGTAGTTGGCCTTGTAGACATACTATACTGTGGTTCCCTTAATGGGGGGTGGGTGCGGGATGTGGATATCAACGGTGTTCAGCACATGGTCTGATCAGACCAACAAGGAGTTGGCTTCACGTGTGGAGCAACAATCACTCATGTTGGTAATGCCTAGGTCTAGGATATTGTTGCCCCTGGTGGGTGTGTGGATATGATGAGTCAGGGCATTGGTGTTTATGAATTCCAGAAACAATTGAGCTAATGTGTTGGTACACAAGTAGTTTTCCCAGTTAATGGTGGGGTAGATTTAGTGAGACATATGTGATGAGTGTGGTGTTGTGCGAATGTGTACCTTCTCCACATGACAGTTAGGGTCAGGCTTGGTTGGAGAGACCTTTACCTCCAGTTTGGCTAGATGAGTGCATCTCTCACAGGTTGTAGTGTTGGGTGGTAGGTGGAGAGGCTTGTCTGTGTACATGAGGCAATGTGTACATTGCCTCAAAATGTCCAGATTCATCAGATAGACAAGTGAGAACACGGGCAGTTGACTTTTGGACATGCCTGAATATAGAACTACATTCACCTAGATAAGTGAGGAAAGTGAGTACAATAGCTAAATTACTCTAAGCAAGTGAGAAAAGTATGTACAAAACCTGTTCACCCTTACCTGTAGGTAATGAGGAAGACTGAGTGCTATAGTAATTAATAGCTTATGTATTGCTTACAAGTCCTGAACAAGTGCTTAGCATGAATAAGCAATCCAGATAGGGTCTTGGATAACATAAACACATGGCCCCCTCCCCCCAACAGGTACACAAGCATATATCCATGTACACCACAGGGCCCCTGCACCCACAACCATGCAGGTACAAGATGCACTCAGTCTGCATGGGACCTGTCCACATCACAGGTTGTATCATACACATATGGCAAAACAAGATGCTCTCCATGTACACATCATGTAAAACATAGCTCCATGTCAGGTTGTGTACACACTGAATGGTGCACACCAACAGGTATCACAACCCACAAAAAGGGAGACACCACTGATAATGGGAAGTACTTTACTACTACCCTGCTGAATCTGGTCTGGAAGGCCATGAACCTTGATCAGTTAAGTGATGTCAGCAGTACAGATGTAGATGACAGTATGGTTGATGTCACACTGCATATCATAATCTTGCCAGGTCATAGGACATCATCACCCATACTGTGTACCACCTACACTTGGTATACTAGATGTACATTTCTATGTCACAGGAGTGTTTTGCAACAGGACTGCTGGCATAACCAACACTACAGAAGGTGTCTGAATAATACATGATCATAACACCAGTGGCAGCTACAGTATGTTAGGGTTAATGCATTATATTCCCCCTCATTGTAGTCCATACCTCACAGACAAACAGAAAGCATCTGCCTATTGAAATATATAAATGACAATGACCTAGGAACGATAGCTGACTCAGGAGTGTTGTGGACAACATACAGAAGGGGCTTTGTGGATGAGTTGAGTGTGACATATGGCCACAGTCTGACAGCTACATATTGCATTGTCACCCCATGTTAATAACCCTGTACCCATAAACTACCACCTAGGCAGCATTCAACATAATGGACACTTGTGTGTGAGGGATGCAGCTGGGCAGTTGTCTTTCCTGTGATAGCTATGTCACCACACCTGTCAGGTAGTCATATGTGGCAACCCTAATAATGATAGGGTGCCATTTATGAATGTAGAGATCATTTTCCAGCCATCCTCAACACTCAAGTGACCCATATCAGATCAGATATTTCCTTTAAGAGGTATTGGCCATGTGCACATTGCCTACACCAGCCTTCCCATTCCCCATCTCCACTGTGTAGTATGATGCATAACCTGAATAAATCCATGTCCATCCCAGTGATGTTGGACATGCTACACGTACAAATCCTGATCTCGAACACATACTTCATGAACATCCACCTACCACATACTGGACAGATCCTTGTCCCATACACTTGACATAGTCCTGCCATACTATGCATTTCTGTCCATCAAAGCTGCACATCGCTCCCCTCTCAGACATGGTGTGATGACTACATGGTAATGCATGGTATATGTATCATTAACCCTGTGGATCAGTAATGTGGCACTGTTCCACCTGGTCCCACAGACTCACATGCTGGCTACTGCCAGGTAACCTTTCATCCTAGATTCATACATGGCCCATGGCATATAGCCAACTAGTTGACTGTGACTGTACATGCTATAGTTGATATCCATCCCTGCAAATACCATCTGGCTAGTCAGTGTCCCATGTGTATTACATGTGCAACACAGGTGATACATGGCAGGATGTTGAATTGCTCTACAGTGCCGCATAGATCTATATGGCAGAACACATACATGTAAAATCTTATGTGAGCATGTCTGCAGGGTCACAGGTCATGCCTGTTAAGGCAGTGTAAGTCCTTATATGTGACATATACACTGCATCAAGGTTGACTGCATTAATGTGGACACATCCAGCCATGTGCTGATAGGCAGGAACACCAGTACAGGCAAACAGACATGCCCACATCAAGACAGCAACCACATGGAGTATGAGCAATGTAATCAGGTGACACACACACACATATATGATGATAGTATTCACTCAACATTGAGTGTCACATGTGTGTGACACAAACACATCAGTGTCATGTATGTTTGCAAATACAACTATTTAAACTTAATTAATGTGATACACATGTATGTTCAGCTGTAGCTCTGTATGTCTCTGTGAGTTACTGTGACCTGTCTCCATCATTATGTCTTCCAGGTATGCTGTGTGCAAGGCTACCCCCTTTTACCTGCTTGAAGGATCAGGCCCTCATCCCATACTTACTCAACAATCACGATATCCTGTTCAGCCATGTGCCACAGGATACACAGCAGCGGGATGCCCTGTGGATGGAATTTCGCAGGAGGGTTAATGATGTGGGTGGCCACAACCGCACATACCAGCAGGTGCGCAGACACTGTACAGACCTCATTAGATGGGTGAAACAGCGTATGAATGTAATGACCAGGGAACAAGATGCAACATGTGGTGGACCACCAACCCAGCCCCCACTCACACGTACCGAGGAGCTACTGGTCAACCTGAGGACACCTGCAGAACCACATCCACAAGCCTTAGCCGATATTGTGGAGGTGGGTGTCTCTCAACCACTGAGCCTGGAGTTGCATGGTAAATCAGTACTGAACATATAACAACTATATTCCATATAGTTGTATGTGTCACTGTACAATATGTAATGTAACATCATATGCAAGGTATGTATACACACATGCCGCATACTAAAGTATGCTACTCTGTGTATGCACACGTGCATACACCGTAGTATAGTCTAATGTTTTAAAGTTTGCACTGTTAGTTTTTGCTTAGATCTCTGTTGAAACTGTTTTGTCCCACCCACCCTCCATATTTTTGGTTTGTAATTTAAATTTGGTGGCTTTTGCAGTTGCCTGCCCCACTGTAGATTTGATCTGGGGCACTCCCCCGTCCCATCTCTTTACCACATTCCACCTAATAAACTCTTTCTGCACTTGCTTTTAGTCCCTTTTAATTTAATTGCGTTTTTTAAACAGTGTTTGGTCTAATATTACTGCATACTCAAGTGTGCTAGCTTGCACTGCATGTGAATTGTTTTTTGCTACTGTTTTTGCTACTTTTCTGTAAAAAAAAAAAAAAAAAAAAAAACTGTAAGCTTTTTTCCTACCTTTCCTGTAACTAGTGTTCCACAAACAGATTTGCTGTATCCAGGACTGTATGTAAGCTTCTGAGTCCCCCAAGCCTTTTTGTGTTGGAGGGAAGCCTTCTAGCTTATCAGTGGGAGTGGTAAGCACTAGGTAAACTCTCTACCACATAAGTAGTGGTTCTGGCCCAGAATTTGTAGTTATTGGCCATTTGGGCAATCTCTTCCATCTCTCTCAACTTTCTGAGTTGAAAGCCTGTATTTGCACTTGTTTCTGTCCTGTAATTCATCTAGTGCAGATAGAGATTCTTAATTTTAGCACTTAAATTTGCTTGTTCATGCTCAGCACTTGTTCAGAACTTGTAAGCACTAAATAAGCTACTAATTACTATAGCACTCTATCTTCCTTATTACCTAGAGGAAAACAGTTTTTGTACTTATTTTTCTCACTTGCTTAGAGAAAAACAGCTCTTGTACTCACTTTCCTCACTTATCTAGAGGAAAAACCCTGTAACTGTCTTTTTGCATGGTCTTGCACATTGAGCAGCATCGGGCAGCACCGGTTAGCTGGGGTATACTATTCCCGGCCCCACAAACTCTGCACTGTAAATTTTCCCTTAGAACTAGCAAGCCTCAACTCAAGTGCTTCCGATCAGCTGCTCTTATTGCAGCACTTACAAAACAGAAATCAGCACTTGTCCTAATCTTCTAGACAGCACTATTATTCTCCAAATTTCCTAGACAGCACTATTATAATATAGCATAAGACCCTTGATTGTCCGCAGGACTTAAGTTCAATTTATTCTTCAAAGCATGTCCAGAGGTCAGCTTCAGGTGTACTCTCCAGTTCATCTGGTGGAATTGGGCATCCTGAGGCAATGTCACAACTGCCTCATGTATACAGACAACCCTCTCCTCTTACCTCTAGACACAAACACTTTTGAGAGATGCAAATGCACAGCCAGACTGGAGGCTAAGCGCTCTCACCCATGACTGTAACAGACAGTCAATAGGATAAGAGACACACTTGCATCACACCACCTGTCACACATGAATCTACAAAACAAGCACCGGCAAAACATACACATAAATACACAAAAACATATTTGGAGGCACTAGGTACCAATCTGAAAAAGAAACAGTGTCGTCCAAAGCAGACAAGCAAGCAACCTGCACCCCCAAACACAAGTCAGAAAACACATAATTCACCTCAGCAGTGTGCCTCACAACAACCCTTAAGGCAAAACACCATACCTAACACGCTAGTAATAGGAGACTCTATAGTAAGGCACACAGATGTTCCACTCACCAGGCTGAACAAGGAGAAGGTTACTGCCAGCTGCCAGTCAGGTGCTCGGATCCGCCACATAACACATGCACTTAGGTCACTCCAGAACAAGTACAAGTATGACGTTGTCATTGTACATGTTGGTGTGAATGATCTAAGATGTACCTCCCTGGACTACATGAAAAGAGACATTGAGGAGCTATCTGATCATGTAGCCCAAGCTGGTATGATCCTGACCTTGAGTAGCATACTACCTTCACCTAGAATGATACCACAATACAAAGACAAAATGATCAATTTCAACAATTGGCTAAGCTTCTGGTGTCATTCTAAGAGGATCCAGTGTCTGTCTGCCTGGGATGACATGATAGACAAGCCTCGCTGTTTTGCCAGAGATGGGTTGCACCTGTCACCCCTAGGTTTTCGAATACTGGCCAAGGCTCTTGCCGTCCCCATAGTGCCTTTTTAAGGCAAGGCTCACAGAACAAACCAACCACCATAACCAGCACAGGTAACCAAAAACTAAGGGTAATGCTACTCAATGCCAGAAGTCTCAACCTCAAAATGCACACACTCGAGGCTCCCCTAAGCATGGAGAATATTGTTGTTTGTGCAGTGACAGAAACCTGGTTCAAGGCTCAAGAGAGCACCCCAGCACTGCCAGGTTACAATTCATATCATACCTTCCACCCTCAGTTACCAGATCACAGTACAAAGGGCGGAGGTGTATCCATATTCATCAAGGATACCCATATCTCCAGGTTAGTAGTGCAGCATGATGCCCCAGAGATCATCCATGCGCAACTATCAGCAGGCAAAACCACATTTCAAGTCGTAGCCAGTTATAGATCACCCACCATGTCCCAAGATGCTCACTCTGCATTCCTTGAGACATTGGAAAATATAAAGGTCCTGCCCAACACCATCATCTTGGGTGATTTCAACTACCCTGGTATAGACTGGGTGAACTACCAATGTTCCAACTCCTATGTTCAGCGATTCAAAGAATTTATAAATTCAAATGCCCTTGAAAAACTAGTATGTTCCCCCACTAGAGGGGACAACATATTGGATTTAATCATCACAAATATGGGCGCCCATTGTACCATACCCATTATCACTCCCTCCTTGGTCAGATCCGACCACAAACTGCTAACCCTGGACATCCTCACCCCTCCACCTCCCCCAGTCAAAGAAACCATAGTCAAAAACCTTTCCAAAGCAAACTTCAAACTACTTGCATCCAAAGTGGAAAGCTACACTATTCCCTTGCAGAAGGATAATGATATCCAGGATGCGGAATCCTACACCAAGGCACTGTATATGCATCTACAGGATTGCATGGACCATGCTATCCCAAATAAAACCAAGACTTCTTCCTCAAGCAAGAAGAAACCAATCTGGTGGAACCCGACCATACGCAATCTTTACAATAAAAGGAGGAGACTTATACAAAAAAGGTCAAATCTCAAGTAGAAAAATCATCCCTGATCAGCATTAGTAAGAAATTGAGGGCCCTCATCAAGTCAACTAAAGCTAATTTTGAAAAGAAAGTTGCCAAGGATGCCAAGGATAACCATAAGGCCTTCTATGGCTATGTCAAAAACCTAAATGGCAATGCTCAGGTCTGCTCTGAGCTAGTGCAAAATGGAACAAAATACACTGACCCTTCTGACATTGCCAACATCTTGGCTGACAGGTTCAGTGCAAATTCCTCTCCCCCCCTCACGACCTACAGGGCCTATTACCATTCCAGGGGATTGTGTAAGTCTAATTATTACTGATACATTGGTTAACAAGGCTCTATCTAAAGCTAAGAACACTGCCTCCATGGGACCAGATGGTGTCCCAGGCTGTGTCATATGCGAGCTCTAAAAGGAATTAACCCCTCATCTTAATAACCTGTTCAGTCTCAGCCTCTCCACAGGATATGTGCCCATAGAATGGCGCATAGCAATGGTGGTCCCACTACACAAGGGTGGGGCCACAACTGACCCTGGGAACTACCGAACAATAAGCCTGACCAGTCTGATCTGTAAGGCTATGTAGCGAATCATTATGGAACTCATAAATGGAGAGATTGGGAACCTCCAGTCACTGGACCCCACACAGTTTGGCTTCATCAAGGGCAGATCATGCCTCCTGAACCTGGTGGATTTCTTTGAGACAGTTACATAGGCTATAGATAAGGGAAAGGAGATACACACGGCTTACCTTGACCTTGCTAAAGCATTTGACACCATTCCCCATTCAGGTATTATTGATAAGCTCACCAGCCTGGGCATAAACTCTTACATCACAAGATGGATCACAAACTGGCTCTCAGACAGACCCATAAAGTAAGAGTAGCGGGATCTATGTCTGAATCCAGACCAGTAACGAGTGGTGTGCCTCAGGGCTCTGTCCTGGGGCCCCTCCTGTTTGGCATATACTTCTCAGAAGTACAGGTAAGCATGGAAGGGCTGTGGCTGACTAAGTTTGTGGACGACTGCAAACTGGGTGCTATAATAGAGTTTCCAGCTGACATGGAGATCCTCCAGAAGGGCCTAAATGAGACTGATGCATGGTGTCAAAGCCATGGTCTCAAGCTAAATGCAAAAAAATGCATAGTAATCCCCTTTGGAAAAAACAGAGTACACGCAAACTACAACATAGGAGGCAATCCCCTGAAATCTGAAGAAGAAATAAGGGATCTAGGGGCCCAAGTAGACAGTCAGTTTTACTTTGATAACCATGTTGTCAAAGTGGTTAAAAAATCTTTCTATGTGACCCATCTGATCAAGAAAGGGTTCGCGTCAAGTTCTAAGGATGTAATGGTGCCCCCTCTACTCTTCCCTCATCAGACCCATTATTGAGTACAATGCACCAGTTGGAATGTACCTGGCTAGACATCTCCAGCAGCTGGAGAGACCACAGAGGTACCTAACCAAGAGGATTACTGGCCTCAAACAGTTGCCCTATGCAGCATGATTGAAAAAGCTAAGACTGTTCTCTGTTGCATACTGCTTTCTCAGAGGCGATCTCTGTCTAACTTACAGAGCCATGTCCAACCCAGAATTGTTGAACATGCTCCATCTTAGAAAAACCAAATCTACTCAAGCTACATGCTCTAGGGATATAAACCTCAACACAACAATGAATAGAACATGCTGGAGGGATAGATTCCCTTCGTAGAGACTTCCCTTACTATGGAACAGAGTCCTGATCTACAAGAGACAGAGACCCTCACTATCACTCTTCAAGAGGAATCTTGATGAGTGGATGGGTAACAGAAAGTTCACACTGGGGATCACACCAACAGCACTACTAGATAGGGGCCAAGGGTACTAGCTGCCAGTACAAGGGTCTAGGGAACTACTAAAGCGGCGGTGAATACAGCACAATGTAGCTGGGCTAATATATGCCTTCGGGCAGATAGCCCAGTAACAACTTATGAACCTATGAACCTATGTACTGGTGTATGTGTTATGCACATTGCACCCTGTAGCCTTTATACATGGGTGGATTATGCTCATACTTCTGTGTTACTCCTATTTAGGTACCTCTGGCGTTTTGCTGTAACAGCAGCCCATTGCAGGTGAGAGTGTTATAATTTATCAGGAACCATAATGCACAGATCTATCTGCCATGTGGCCATTTACAACATGTACACATAATTTATGGTCCTGTCACAATATACAGGTCGGACCTGTAATGCATCACAATGAATACCCATGTGCAACACTTGCAAACTATGTGAATCATCTCACCGACATGAATCCTCATAAACTGTCATTGCCAGATGTGTTGACAGCTGTGCATACAATGGTGGAGGTACTGTTCACTTTAGGGTTGTACTACAGTTCTGATCTACACACGTGGTAAATACAAACAGTACTACACAGTGGGCTGGAGTATGGCCAGCACACAAGTTTCACTGGTGTGGATCATAGCCCTGCTATGAATGTCACACAATGTGATGTGCTATCTTGACATGTCCATGACATCTATTGGCCTGGCTGCTACACTGCCTACCTAACCTGAAAACATATTCCACATAACACCCTTTATCTGCATAAGCCTGTTGTCACTGGAGCATATATGTCATATGGGGCAACACAGACATGTGAAATAGATGCCCATCACAATAAGTTGGACAACACATGTACACACATGGCCATGGAGGATGGCCAGAGACATGGAGCAACACACACAGTAGACGTGTTGTGCTTGTGTGTACACCCTGTCATACAGTGGCTACACATGGTTCAACCATGGCCTTTGTATAATGGTCATATTGTAGATGTGGAACACTAGACATCCTACAGACCTGTGCACATCTTGTGTAGGCATAACATCAATCCATCACATAAGATTTGTTGAACATCTTGAGGGTGTTGCGACATGACAACAGTCACTTGTACAGTATCCACATCAGGCCACAGATACAGTACATTCCCGTTGCTGGTGTTGGACATAAATGTCATACTAGCTCCTCGTGTGTGTGTGTGTGTGTGTGTGTGTGTGTGTGTGTGTGTGTGTGTGTGGTACACAGATGTCATGTGGGACATGGTGTACCGACATATTTGCCATGTCTGGCCATAGTTGCCAGGCTGCAGCAATATGGTTGCAAACGGCAGGGGTATCATCCTTATACCCATCAGTGACCTGTGTCACAACTTCCACATCATGGTTTAGTGCCTATACACCACAGTGACGTGGGTCACATTCCACAGTATATATGTATTGTATCTGAACACAGTCATGGCTATGAACCCTGTGTTTAACTCACACTGTATAGCACTAGAGATACCTCATGATTCCCTGCAATGGCCATGCACATCAGCTAAATGTGCCGTATATCTGTAGGGTGGACAGACAACACTGAATTGGTACACCATTGCCCCACTGTATATTTGACAGGACAGCATTGTGTTAAACATGTATGCATGTCATTGCACACGTCAGCAGATCACATGTCATACTACATGCGATTATCAAGGTCATATGCCACACATCAGGCAGGTGTACTTTTAACCTGTGCTGGTCCACATGGTGTACACAGGGATGTATGCTAATTACTACTGTGATTGTGTAATTTGCATGCCATCTGCTATGACACATACACTGTTGTGTGCAACACAGGGATGTATGATAACTGCCACTGTTATTGTCTGTGCTGCATGTCATCTGCCGTATCACATGCATGTTGCATGCCTTCTGACATATCACATGTATGTGTCTATTTTATAGATTGTAATGTACAGTTCTTGTCTGCCCTCACAGGTGATGTAGGTGCATTGCCCTCCTGTGGTACATCTGATGTTAGTGTCCCCACAGACTATAGCAGTGATGATGAACATATTATTGAAACACAGGCAGAGTTGTCAGGGGCTGAAACTGTGCCATTGTTTGCCATTCCATCTATATCCACCTCATCCCCGCACACAGATCCCATACCTGCACATACCCCATCTCCAGTGGCCATAGAGGAAGGACAGTTGGCATGTGGTAGCTTGGAACAGGAAAATGTGGAGGCTATGGAAAGTGTGCCTGCACATTATGGTGTCAACCAAATGACTGGTGGTGCCCTACACAGGCACGTGGCCAGTGCTGCTTGTAGGAGGACCTCTGGCCAACATGCTCCTGCACAACAGAGCTTAGCACCTGGTGTCACCAGATGCATATTTCAGGCTGTAATGGAGGCACAGGCACGTGCTGAATGGCACAACAGAGAAGATCAGAGGCTACAGAGGGCTGCTGTCCATTCTTTAAACAACAACATCCAGGCAATGGTAAATGCTCAACAGCAGATTTCTGATGCTTTGGATAGACGGTTGAGTGACATGGTTGGGGTCCTTGACCATGGCATGACAATCCACGAGCGTGAGCTGTCTGTGTTGGAACATCTGGGAGAAGTGAGGCATCGGGCACGTGGACATAGGCCTGCTACATCACCTGTGTCAGGTCTACATGTACGAGCTACCTCACATGCCAGCTTCTATAGTGGTGGTAGCAGCAGCAGTGCATCTGGTGCTGTGCGGTCTACACCATGACACAGCAGGTCACATGCACATGGCCTGGGATGGTCCCAAAAGGGACATGATTCCAGTGGACAAGTGACATCAGACAGTACCCAATCTGCACCTCTGTCTGGTAGTGCCCGTGCAACCCCTGGCAGGCACAGGTCACATGTCTGTGGCCAGACACCGTGAACTGTAAAACCTTGCCTGTACAGTCTGCAGCTGTCAATAATACCCCTGTGTAGGCCAGACACATGGGAGAACTGTGTGCATACATACACGCACACAGTGGAAACATATGTAAGGCACTGCAACGCACACATGCATAACATCCACACATGCCCAATTAGATCAAAGGCCCAAACCCACACACATAATGTCATCCAATGGTGCAGCCTAGGCCTCTGGCAGCCATTAACATCCTGTGCATTTGATGATGCCTGTGCCGCATCCCTGACATCCACACCATCGGTGCAGGGACATGCTCATATGGTCTGATGCACAGGGTGAACAGACTAGGATGATACGTGTAGTTTACAAATGTTGAGGACTGTTGACAGACAGCAGATATACCATGTAGTACAGGTGTACAATACTGTTAACAGTATGTATCTTGTGTAACAACAGTGCAGCCTAGGCCTCCCTCAAACATTAACACCCTGTGCATATGATGATGCCTTTGCTGCATCCCTGACATCCACACCATCGGTGCAGGGACATGCTCATATGGTCTGATGCACAGGGTGAACAGACTAGGATGATACGTGTAGTTTACAAATGTTGAGGACTGTTGACAGGCAGCAGATATACCATGTATTACAGGTGTACAATACTGTTAACAGTATGTGTCTTGTGTAACAACAGTAAGTGCATGTTGATCATGATGTTCTGCTGTCATTCTTCAGGTCTAATTGCACGTGCCGGTGGATGTCAGTGTTTGCAGTTAGTGTCTCATATGTCAATGTGGACTACTCACAGGTATGTATGAATATACCAGCATGCACCGTGTAGCTGCCACATACCAGTGAGAATGTCCCACGTTACAAACACATCTACCATTCCAAGAGCATGATAGCTGTGTATTAAGCTACTGTGGCCACAGAAATGACATCCATAAAGGGTGACATCACAGGTTCAGTTACATGGAGTTGTGAGGTAAGAGAGTGGTCTAGCTGATTACAAGGGTAGAGGCCTGTGAGAAGTGTGATGCCTCATTGGGAATCGGTAATACACGTTCCCATGACAGGATGCCAACACACAACTGTACCCACACACTCGGGTATTGACTCACATGTATTCAGTGAGACAGTAACACACCCACACACTCACAGCTTCACTGACACAGTGACACACACTCCCACACAGTTGCTACTGATAGGATGAGGACCCCTGCCTATGTGCAAATCATCATTATAGTACTGTGCACCTACATGATGCACCACAGAGAATACACATGTAAAGGTAGTCAGTACGGTCTAAGATCGAGGACATCAACACGGATAGTAGAATGCATCACTTGGATGGTGGGAGGAGTCTTATCAGTTCAGTATGGTAACATACATCCTCACCCCAGGCACCAGTCAGCCCTATATACACACACTGTGGCATTCAGTAATTAATAAGCCTATGTCATGCACATACAGATACTCACATGTGTAAGATACATGCCCCTGCCTATGTCCTGCTTTCTACATTACACTCTGTACAGATGTGTACACTAGTGTACAGGAGAGTGAGTAACAATTGAGATGTTTTCTCCACAATACTTGACATATATGGACACACATGCAACCAGACATGCCAGTACTGTGAATCTCAGACCTTTCCTAGCTCATGTTATGTATGTCAGATGTACAGCAGAATTGCATGTGTTACAAACTGTACTGATGCTTCATGTGGCAACGGTGCTGATATATGCACTAGGTACGTCATATCTATTAACAGGTTTCAAGTGATTTACCTTCACTGTCACCCTGACTGCTGTCTAAGTTACACTTCCTGTGGCAACAGTGCTGATATATGCACTAGGGACATCATATCTATTAACAGGTTTCAAGTGATTTACCTTCGCTGTCACCCTGAGTGCTGTCTAAGTTGTGTGTTATGTCCTTCAATTAACAAAATCATTGCTTACCGGTTACACAGGGTATTGTTGGACCGCTTGTGACACACCTGTGAGCTATCCACAGCAAACATCCATCTGCAAAGATGCCGCACCACTTAGTTATTTCCACACATCTGTCCATAACTGTGGTACATTTTTCTGTACATTCAGCATATCACCATATACAGTTGGCAATGTTGAGGTTGCATTGCAACTGCATGATGTACTAGGATACATGCCACCTGCATACATCAGCAATTGCACACACATGTTATCTGAATGCACAACACTATGTGTACAGGTGTGTAGGTCTTACAATCCTGACATTTGGTCATGTTTGTAGGCATTGCAATTGGTGGATATGTGTAATGACATACATGACACATGGACTGTTGTATGTTATCAGGGATGACCAGTACAGAGGGGATGTTACTTCTGTCAGCAGATATCACACCTTTTGTACTGTTAGCATTCAGCTGCTATGTACCTACATTCCATGTGCATGTGTGTAATGGCTGTAGCCACCTGTTTACACAAAGGACTACAACAGCTATGCTATTTACAGGTATGTTGTCTGTGTGTGGCATGTACATACCCAAGGCAGGTACATGTATGTCATATCCATACATGAGGGTGTGTACTGGTGTACAGCAACAATCATTTACTAATGGTAGAAAGTACCGAGAGTCCCTGGTATGTGTACAGCTGACCTGGTCCCAGACAGTGGTATCATTGAATTGCATAACACATGATGCAACTGTGTGAGTACATGTGCATTATCTACAGCTGATGTAGAGCTTAGTGCTGTACACAGGTCAAGGGTCACATGGTGGTGTACTCTCCTATGTCATACAACATGTATGGTTGCGTGTTGGTGGTCTGAGAGCATGGTGGTGTCTGAAGTTTACATCCTAGAATGCAGCATGTGACACTGTGTCCTGCACATGGCTCATCTGTGATGCCTTTCATGGGGGGACCGGTCAGTATATGTTAGTGGCCTTTATGTATGTGGGTACACCACCTGGAGTGGTCCATACCTGTGTTATGGCCCACATGTTTGGTTCTGAGGTATATGGTGGTAGTGCTAGGTTCTGAAGGTATATGGTGGTAGTGCTATTGTGCACTACAGAGCCATCAGCCAAGTGTGCCTCACTGCAAAGATGTCAGTACTCCCCATTGTTGGATCTACAGTGACCGGTTGTGAATATGGATGCTACACATCTAGCACTGGTTAGCATAAGAAAACAATGCAATTGTCCTGTATGTGTATGTGAGTTATCCTGTGTTTAGGACATTTGCCTTGGAATGGCACTGTGTAGGTGGATGCGGCTTGGGTAATATCCACACTCCCTTGTATCATGGATGCATGTGATATGTGACAAAGGCCTGCCTACTGTCAGCCATGTCATCCCAGAATGATAGCTGATGTTGTGTAAAAGACCGGTGTCAAATATATGTAGAGCAGCGTTCCTGCTAACAATGACAACTACTAACACCAGAGCCCATTACAATGTGTTCTTTACATCTACCTATAATAGCATGACAACTCTGGCCCTCCGTGTTTGGCATCAGAGTGCATCTCAGTCAGCTCTGTGCTACTAGTAGTATGAGCATGCCCAGTATATCCTTGTGTAGATGGACACATAGTAGTGCATTCCAACCAGCCCTGTGCTACTAAGTGTGTGAGCATGCCCCCTGTGCTACTAAGTGTATGAGCATGCCCAGTATATCCTTGTGTAGATGAACACAGTGCATTCCGAGCAGCCCTGTGCTACTAAGCATGTGAGCATGCCCAGTGACACCTTTTGTCGGTTATGTGCCTCTGTGTATGGGCATGGCCACTGTAACCCTGTATTGTGGTAGCAGTCGTCCATTCAACAGATGGGCATACTCCAGGTCAGGATAGATTCCTACTTTAAACACACAGGTTCACAGGTATGTACATCTTAACTGCCAGCATCCCTGTTGATGTCCACATTGCCAGATGGTCATAATGACAGCCTTGACATGTGTAGTCTGTGTGGCGCCTTTTGAAAGTATGTAGTATTGTAATAGTTATCTGTAAATAGGCAGGTGTTGCGTACCCGCCACTGGCGTGTGTGTGTGTGTGTGTGTGTGTGTGTGTGTGTGTGTGTGTGTGTGTGTGTGTGTGTGTGTCCATTTAGGTTCATAGGTTCATAGGTTCATACTAGGCTATCTGCCCTAGGGCATTTATAAGCCTAGCCAGAATGTGTTTGGCTTTCGCCAACCATTTCAAATTTATTTTGCTATGCCCTTTTTTGAGGTTAGTAGACTGTGCCTCTGTCTAACAGTGACACAGAAGTGATACCCGGGGTACACCTACGATCTCCAATCCACTCATCAAGATTCCTCTTGAAGAGAGTCAATGAGGGACTCTGCCTAACCTGGACTGGGATTTTATTCCAGAGTGAAGGGAGCCTCTGGGTTATGAATCTGTCCCTCCAGCATGTCTTATTTATTTCAGTGCTGAGGTTCAAGTCTCTCGAGCACGTAGCTCGATGGGATTTGGATTTTCTGAGGTGTAGCATGTCCATTAATTCCAGGTTGGACATGGCTTTATACGTCAGGCACAGATCACCTCTGAACAGGCGGTATGCCACTGAGTAGAGCTGGAGTATCTTTAACCAGGCAGCATATGGCATCTGTTTGAGCCCTTTGATCCTCTTGGTGAGGTACTTTTGTGGTCTTTCCAGTTGCTGCAGGTGTCTGGTAAGGTACATCCCAAAAGGGGCATTGTACTCAATTATGGGCCTGATGAGGGATGAGTAAAGAGGCACGATGTCCTCTCGTGATAGGCACGATGACCTCTCGTGATCTAGATGTGAATCCCTTCATGATTAGGTAGGCTATATAAAATGTTTTTCTAACCACTTTGGCCACGTGGTTGTCAAATGAGAGATTGCTATCAACTTGGGTCCCCAGGTCCCTAATTACTTCTTCTGTACTTAATGGATTACCACCTATGTGGTAATTTGTGGGCACTTTGTTTTTGCCAAAGGGGATGACTATACACTTTTTGGCATTTTGCTTGAGGCCATGACTCTGGCACCAGTTGTCTGTTTCTATGAGGCCCTTTTGGAGGATGCTTGTGTCGGTTGGAGAGTCGATTATGGCACCCAGTTTGCAATCATCTGCAAACTTGGTCAGCCACAGTCCTTCCGTGTTGGCCTGTACCTCCGAGAAATATATACCGAACAAGAGAGGTCCCAGGACTGAGCCTTGTGGGACACCACTTGTAACTTGTTTGGAGTCTGACATGGCTCCAGCAATTCTAACCATGTGGGTTCTGTCCTTGAGCCAGTTTGCAACCCATCTAGTGACATAGGGGTTTATATTTAAGCTGGTGAGCTTATCTATAATGCCCGAGTGGGGTATTGTATCGAAGGCTTTTACGTGGTCCAGGTAGGCTGTGTGGACCACCTTCCCCTCGTCAATGGCCTTGGTGACTGTTTCAAAGAAATCATCCAGGTTTAAGAGGCAGGATCTGCCCTTAACAAAGCCAAACTGGGCAGGATCCAGTGTCTGTAGGTCCCCAATATCTTTATTTATGAGGTCCATGATGATCCTTTCCATAGCTTTGCAGACCAAGCTTGTCAGGCTTATGGGGCGATAGTTTCCAGGATCCATTGAGGCACCACCTTTATGGAGAGGGACCACTGTTGCTGTACTCCACTCTTTGGGCACATATCCTGTAGTAAGGCTGAGATTGAACAGTAGTTTTATGTTTGGGTTTAGCTCTTCTTGGAGTTCATGTAGGACGCAGCCCAGGACACCGTCTGGTCCCATTGATGCTGTGTTTTTTGCTTTGGAGTGGGCGGCTCTTACCTGAGCATCTGAGATGTCAGGGGGGCAGCACTCTGCTGGAATAGATATTTGCCCTTTTGGTGGGGGGGGGGTTGCGCTGAACCTGTCAGCTAGGATATTGGTAATGTCTGTGGGTTCGGTGTATTTTTTGTCATTTTGGACTAATTCTGAGCATATCTGGGAATTACCACCCAGGTTCCTAACATAACTAGAGAAAGCCTTGTGATTATCCTTAGTGTCCTGTGCAATTTTTCTCTCAAAGCTGGCCTTAGACAATTTTATGAGTGCCCGTAGTTTTTTGCTAATACTGATCAGTGATGCCTTCCCTTTTTGGGATTTTGCTCTATCATTTAGTAGCTTCCTCCTTCTATTGTATAGTTTGTTTATGGCTGGGGTCCACCAGACAGGACGTCTGCCTTTGGAGGATTGGGTCTTGGTTTTATTTGGGATCGCATGATCCATGCATTCCTGAATGTGTTCATAGAATGCATTTATAAAGGATTCTGTGGTCTGGGCCATGTTTTCCACAGGCCCTAGGGCTTTGAAGGATTCCACCTCGGTTTTGAGGAGTGTGAAATTTGCTTTAGAGAAGTTTTTCACTGTGGTTTTCTGGGCAGGGGGTGGGGTCAGGATGTGAATATCCAGTGAGATTAGTTTATGGTCTGATCTTACCAGTGAGGGATACACTTCTGGTCTGGAGCAGAGAGTCCCTATGTTGGTGATGATCAGGTCCAGTATGTTTTCCCCTCTTGTGGGAGTGGTAACAAGTTTTTCCATAGCATTTGACTTTACAAATTCTAGGAACCTTTAGGGTAGGGTGTTGGAGCTAGAGTAATGCTCCCAGTCTATGTTTGGGTAGTTGAAGTCACCCAATATAATGGTGTTTGGAGAGACCTTCATATTTTCCAGTGTTCTCAGGAAGGCCGAGTGGGGTTCCTGGGTTTGGGAGGGTGGTCTGTAGCAGGCTATAAACTGGAAGGCAGTTTTACCCACTGTTAGTTGCACATGGATAGTCTCTGATGCTTCGTGCTTTGCCACCAACCTGGAGGTGTGGGTATCTTTGATGAATATTGATACTCCCCCTCCTTTTGTGGTTCGGTCCAAGTTTTGGGGCCGAAAAGCATGGTATGAGGTATAACCTGGTAGTGCTGGGGTGCTCTCGGAAGCCCTGAACTAGGTTTCTGTTACTGCACAGATATCGATGTTCTCCATGCTAAGGAGAGTTTTGAGTGCATGCATCTTGAGGTTTAGACTTCTGGTGTTGAGTAGCATTACTCTTAGTTTCTTATCCCTTGTGATACATATGGAGGTGGGTTTGTCTTTTGAGCCTTGCCAGTGGACTCTAAATTGCTTTTAGACCGCCCACACTCCATACATTTTGTATACCCACCATTAGCAAGGCCGATGATGTCACCCATCTACAAATATACTTCTAGGAGTGCTGTGTCCCAATAATCTCGGTAACGCATTCTGTAACTGCGTAATGCTGTAGTGTGATAAAGTAGTCATGTTGGTGTTCTAGTCCCACACTTGCTGTGTGTGTGTGTGTGTGTGTGTGTGTGTGTGTGTGTGTTTGTGTGTGTCCATTTGCTTGAGGACTGAGTAATGCTTTTATACTGCTCATACTCCATACATTTCTTATACCCACCGTTAGAAAGGCCGATGATGTCACCCATCTACAAATACACCTCTGGGAGTGCTGTGTCCCAGTAATCTCGGTAGTGCATTCTGTAACTGCGTAATGCTGTAGTGTAATGAAGTACATAGGTCGGTGTTCTAGTCCCACACTTGCCATGTGTTTGTCCCTGTTTGCCCAAGGACAGAGTAATGCTTTTATACTGCTCATGCCATACATTTCTTATACCCACTTTTAGCAAGGCTGATGATGTCACGTATCTACAAATACACCTCTGGGAGTGCAGTGTCCTGGTAATCTTGGTAGCACGTTCTGTAACTGCATAATGCTGTAGTGTAATAAAGTAGTTAGGTTGGTGTTCTAGTTCCACACTTGCCGTGTGTGTGTGTATATCCCCATTTGCCTGAGGACTGAGTAAGGCTTTTATACTTCCCACATTTCATACATTTCTTATACCCACCATTAGCAAGGCAGATGATGTCACCCATCTATAAATACACCTCTGGGAGTGCTGTGTCCCAGTAATCTCGGTAGCACATTCTGTAACTGCGTAATGCTGTAGAGTAATAAAGTAGTTAGGTCGGTGTTCTAGTTCCACACTTGCCGTGTGTGTGTGTGTGTGTGTGTGTGTGCGTGTGTGTGTGTGTGTGTCCCCATTTGCCTGAGAACTGAGTAATGCTTTTATACTGCTCACACTCCATACATTTCTTATACCCACCATTAGCAAGGCCGATGATGTCCCCCATCTACAAATTCACCTCTGTGAGTGCTGTGTCCCAGTAATCTCGGTAGCGTGTTTTGTAATTGCGTAATGCTAGAGTGTAATAAAGTAGATCAAGTTTTGCTTGAAACCACCAAGAGGAGCAAAATTTTAAATCTTTTTATTAATAAAAACAAGCGCTTTCACGCAACAAGATGCGCTTCATCAGGTTACAAATTTTACTAAGATTTCAACCAATTTTATAGTAAAGAAAACATTGCCAATTATTCAATCAATTAGCAAATGAATCAAATGCAATTAAGATAGTTTATCAAATTCACGCTGATGTGCACACGTTTAGTATTGAAAACTTGTATATACAGATTAAAATACGTTTAAAATACAGATAATTCTCATTATATAAATCATATAAATTCATATGGGTCAATGGTATGCATTCTGCCTATAATTGGTATAATCAAGCTATTACTTATAGTTCTCAAGGAAGTTATGCCCATATTTGGGAGAGGATTCCTTTTTTAGTCGCTTGTCATTGTACATAGCATTTTAAATTCAACGAAAAAACAAAGCAAAATACACGCTTTCCCGTTTCTCATATCAGCCATAGAACTACAAAGCCCATATGACACTATGACGTTTGAGAACATAACACATTGTGAATTCATAAAATATTCTTCCAGTAGAAGCCCATATCAAAATTTTGATTATGTTTTAGACATTAAAAGCCGAAGCTAAAAACTAGAAGGCTAGAAGAACTGATAAATACATATATAGGCAAAAGAGTTAAATATCACTATTCTACTAATCCCTGTGTCTGACAAAATCATCAGTCTCCAAGTAACTCAGATTTAACATAATTAATTTCTTAGGTAATATATATTTTAAAGATGTTATTGAATATGTCATATAACAAAGGCAAATATGGACATAAAATATATATATAAAAAGTTCCATTGTGGTGGTTATGACATAGCAAATTTAAACTTACATATATTTCAAAATATATATTTTTAACACACTTTTTATTAACTGAAACAGATTAAAAACAAGATGAAAAAACAAAATAAAGATAGTTCCATCGCCCCTTATATATATAGCTATTTACTAACATCACAGTAGAGGTAATTATGAAAACTTGTATATGAAAGATATTTTTATATTATACAAGTTTCAATTAGGTCCACATGCTTACATGTCTCAACAGTTCCCTATTTATGTGATTAATTGATTAACATAAACGTTGTTTCTTCTATCTTTTTCCTTTTTTCTGGAATAAATCAAACTTAAAATATAGACTAGATCTCGCCATTAGAATAGTCAAGGTATGTAAGGTTCATAATCTATATTATATTTATTTCTAAAAGCACCTCACAAATTAGCAAGGCCGATGATGTCCCCCATCTACAAATTCACCTCTGTGAGTGCTGTGTCCCAGTAATCTCGGTAGCGTGTTTTGTAATTGCGTAATGCTAGAGTGTAATAAAGTAGTTAGGTCCGTGTTCTAATCCCAGACATGCCAACTGTGCATGTGCATGTGTGTCTGCCTGCGTGAGACAAGTACAGTGCTTTGTAGTATTAGCCATAGCGCATGCCCTAAACTCGTGTTGCTGCAGTGTGATACGGTAGGGGTTTGCATACAGCACATGGCAAGTGTGTGTTTGTCTGTCAGAGCCTTTGTGCAGGTGGCCATGATTGTCTTACTATTGGACATGTTTGGGAGCAGGTTTTGCAGTTTTCCTATATAGTATCCTTCTTATGACACATTGGCCACCTGACGAGGAGTACAGCTGTCTGTCAGCCATGGCACTGTGTTGGCAAACCATACGCATACATCTGGCAAAAGGGCAGGTGAACTAAGTATGCAGCCCTGCTAGTGCCCGGTATATGTCCCGCACCCATGTGCCATGCACATACAACCTTGCCTAGGATATCCCACTATGTTGCTAACAACATGCACATTGGGGACAGATAGTAGGCATGGTGTGACTGCAGTGGCCTGCAGAGGACATGGCACCCTGTACAGCAACGCAATAGGCACATATATGCATTCATTGTCCCTTCACTATGTTCCACACTGAATGGCTGCAACATATGGGGTGCCATCATATGTAATCCACTAAGGCCAGACAATGCTCTACACATGTGCCCTGTATGTACCCATGCCACTAACACCACAGAATACCTGTCCATTCTATCCATGCAGGTGCAGGGCTGACCTGCTCACTATAAGCAGGTTTTGCCACACCAGGCCAGTACTGGCATATCGGGGTATAACAGGTTGTGTACACTACATGTGTCTGCCAAACCAGGTACACCTGCATGTGTCACTGTACAGTATTGTGGGACATGCACATCCCAGGCAATGTCCATGTGAAGGACTATAAAACACAGACATGGCATGCATTGCAAAGCTATGGCCCTACACATTGGTAACCAGGATGTCAGGCCAGATAATGCAGTACCCATCTGTGTGGGACATTGCAGACACTACACCCCTGCACTGCACACCATTGTCAGGTGAAGCAATGGCAAGGATTACCCCTCACCCAGCCTTGTACAGCCATCTTGCACAGCCAAACACTACACACCCATGGAGCAATGCATACCTGCATGACAGTACTGGCACCCTGTGTCTGCATATGGGTTGTGATGCTCCCAACCACAGTCACTCCCAGTATAAACCTTGTTGGCATAACAACAGTTGTCAAGAACTTTCACATGCCTTAGCCCATAGAACCTCCAGATATCCCCTGTGGTGCATGTGGTCCTGTGCATTACTGTGGTGTGGCAAACTAAGTAGTTACATTGTGTATTTGCCGCCCAGGCAAAGGTGTCAATGCATGTCCATGAGAGTGTGGTTGTGGTGACAATGGCATCCATTCACGTGGACTGACGTGTGCCACACCTAATGTGTGTCTACTATATCTGTTGCAGATGGCACTCACTCACCTACACACATGTTCTTACAGCACAGCAACTTGTCTCCTCTGTGGCACATGTAGTAATGTCATGCACATGTAATAGTAATGAGTAGTCAGGGGTTTGCCCCTGTACTATTCAGCGTTTGGCAGATGATGCTTATGGTTAAGTCTCCAAGCCCTTCCCTGGTGTACATTGCCTGTCCCGCACACACACTCTCTGGTGGATGTGAGGCTGTACACCTGCACAGCAGCAGCATGTGTATTGTAACAGATGGGAGTGGTCAGGTGATGGCCTCTGCACCTATTGCAGTCCTCCTCTAGCTGATTGCATGTGGTACAGCTGTGATGGTGTTCCCATACACATCCGTATGATAAACACAGTACACTATCTAGGGAAACATGTTATTATCTGGCCATGACAGTCACTGTGAGTGGTACTTGGATGTGGTGTTCTGGCACGGCATCGCAGATGATATCTGGATGTACCTCAATCATTTTCCACAGTGGGAAATAGCCTAATGACAGGAGGGTGATGTGCCACACAACGACAGCATGTAGGTTTAGCTATGCTGCATTGAGACTACTGCCTGTTTAACATGTGTGTGGTGATGGCTATTCTGCATGTTATAATACAGACATGACAGTACTATGTTCATGAGGGAACCCCATCTGTAGGGACATATGTGAACTGGTCAGTGTGTGCAACCATTTGTTTCTTATGTTACACACTGAACACACTTCTGTGCACAGCAGAAGCATGGTGTGAGGATTGCCGACAGTACATGATGATAGGGATGTGTTACTGCCATCGCATCCCTGACTGGACATGTGTCACATGAGACAGTGGTATGACTGACACTGTGTTTGATTCCCAGTGACAAGCCAGTGATGGGAAACTGTTCATAGCTGCGGTCACACCTCTACTACACATTGTACAGTTGGCATGTGGTATATATGCATGTGGTGTGCTCCCTCTGCAAATGTATACCATCTGTTCTGTTGGGTTGCTGGTGATATCTACGCATACTGTCGTAGGTAATCCTGTATGCTGTTGTCTATCACTAAGCCATATGTGGGTTTAAAATGTAACACCATAGGCTGAATGGATTGGTAGGTCCCGGCAGATCCTTCTGTCCCACTTCAGCTGACCATGGCACCGGTCACTAGCACATCAGGGGCCTAGCCATTAACATCAACCTATGTTGGTTTTGCACCACCTTCTGGTGGTACCACCACTGAGGATGGAGCATGTCCCCCTTGGGAGCGGGACCAGATAGGTACATATCTGCTGTCATGCGGTCCCGGACGTGTTGCGTTGGTGGCTCCCTAAGGGGTTACAAAGCCAGATACGCCAGTTCAAGGGTGGAGTGTCACATTTACAGGGTGATGCCATCCAGGAGGGGCAACATCACCCTGTAAATGTGACACTACGCCAGTACAAGGGCGGAGTGTCACATTCACAGGGTGATGCCGCCTCTCTTGAATGGTCCTCAGCACTGCCTCCTTTGCAGCTGTGTAGGTGCAGTGGCAGTTGCCCATGGCTGGGGACCTCAGTCCACTGTTCCCATGGGCTTTTGAATGCTGAAGACCCATCCCCATCCAGGGTGTATCCCCCCCCCCACATGTGTCATATACCAACCCTGTATGCTGTCATTTCTGTGCTCCTACCTATCCTCCACGGCCATACCTACACTCCTTTCCCAACATCCGACCCTCACCTATGGACACATAAGGACATTTGGCTGCTAGGACACCATCTGCCCTATACATAGCTGTCCATTACACACACATTCCCACTAGACACATGAAACCCTTGTGATATGTATCATAACATACTACTGTTATCCTCACCACTGTCCCTCAGGAGCATGGTCCTGGTATGCACATCACTCCTACATGGTCCAGGTACACGTGAGGAGGATGACCCCATTGTACACATAATACTACCGGTCCCTCTATGGTTACCCCATTTACCTTTATCATGATGATGATGTTGCACACAGCATATTGCAGGAGTACTGTTCACACGTAATGATTGGACATGTACTGTTGTGTTAATGTACATTACATGCACAGAGTGATGTATTTGGACAATGTACAACTATTTGCATGTATGACTGACACATGTCTGTCTGAGGGAGTCTTGTGATCACATAGAGCAACACCACTACATAATACAGGCGTCACTGGTGTTTCCCGTTTCATTTGTTTGTAATGCTTTGTTGCCACATGGTATGTCCCTGATACATCTCTATATATGTATGTACCTATATGCTGGACATAATCACTCACATGTACATCTACATGATGGGATACATTCCTATACTGTTGAATTACTGCACTGTATGATATCCTCTGGTTATAGCTTCTTATGCTTGATTAGCCTCTACATTGCTTAACCAATACAATACTCGCATACTGGTAGCCAAACATGCTTACAACCACTCGAACCCACACTTGCTAATGCACCATCATTGGTGCTTGCATCTGTCACTCACTCCCCTGGGTGTGAGCGAGGACCACAATATTATCTTGTGATGCCTATTACATCGGATTACATGACTACAGTATCTGGAATGGCTGCTCATTAGGCGACGGCATCGCGTTCGACTGTACGGAATCAGCGGTCTGTCCGGTGAATCATTCATATTCATGTGTTCCTCTTAGGCATACCTTGTGATGCCTATCACATTGGACTACATGACTACAGTCATAGCCGGCCTTAGGCATAGGCCAACTGAGCAGCTGCCTAAGACGCCGCTTTAGTGGAGGCACTTTACCTGTATTTATTTGATGTAGGTAGATCAGGATGGAGGCACTGGGTAGTATGGTGGGGGGTGCAGCTGTGCCCTCTGCCTAGGGCATCAGTTAACCTAAGGCCACTCCTGACTACAGTATCGGGAATGGCTGCCCATTAGGCGACATCATGGCGTTCCACTGTACGGAATTGGGGGCCTGTCCGGTGAATCATTCATAACTTTGTGTTCCTCGTACAATCTGCACCCACCTTGTAATGCCTATCACATTGGACTATATGACTACAGTATCGGGAATGGCTGCCCATTAGGCAACGGCATGGCGTTCCACTGTACAGAATCAGTGGCCTATCCAGTGAATTAATCATATTTGTGTGTTCCGCATACACTCTGCTCCCATCTGGCTGATACATGGGAACTGAGGCCCTGCATTACAAACAAGAAGTTGGGTTGTGGTAGCCACATCCGTCAGACGGGTCATGCTACCGCATATCTATTATAGGTTTGCCACTTTCTCAATTGGCCAAGGTAGGACTTTAAGGTTACCACCTGTCCCACTTTGCGAGGGACTCTGCTAAAATAATCAAGACATAGCACATGCCCAGATTACAGGACATTATTATAGTCTACATTTCATTAATAATTGTATAAAACAGTTATTTTATATATGACACTTCTATATGTTATTCAAATGCAACTAGATTAAGCTTTTATTTGTGCAAATAAGTGTAATCCTGTACTATGCACCACTGTTGGTATGTTTAGTCTTGGAATGTCTGACATTTCTACAGAACATGTCCCACTCTGGCCATTTGGAAAGGTGGCAACCCTATAGGACCTGTATGTAGAGACATCAGACTTTGCAGGGAAACACACCCACAGCCAGTAGAAAGGGGAGTACTTCACTGCTTTGCATAAATAAAAGGTTACTCTTGTAGCATTATAGTTGCTTATACTGTTAGCTATAACATTTAGGTGTTTCAGAGGAACATAATTGTTTTATGCTACTACTACCGATAATATAGGTAGTCTTTGCCCTAAATCACAGAACATTTGCCTTAATTACAGTTATTATGCAGGACACAACTGCCCAAAGGGAAGTGTCTCTCGCAAAGGTGGACAGGTGATAACCCCAAACCTACTATTCTATCAACTTTCTAAGGTAGTTGGCAGAACATGCGCTTTCTCTCACTATCAGACCTCTTATATGAATGGGGAAGATTGAACACTGAATCAGGGACACTGCATAACAACCTCAGGGACACATTTAGAAGGTTGGTGCCATTAACTTGACACATTGACGGACACAGAGCACATATATATTCATACACATTGTCTGAGGTACATGCAGTTTATGACTCTTACATGTTATCATTATTCATTACATGTATTCCACCACCTTTCCTCCTAATATCACTAGTTCTAGGAGGGTTTAGTTGGGACTGTGTTAGATTCTGATTCATAATCATGGACGTCCCTGGTAATCGGGGACATTTCAGTGATATGGTCCCTTTGTGTTCCCTCAATGGTTTACGGACTGTCCAGTAGATGTGCTCTTATGGTTTGGGAGGTATGGGCATCTGCTATACCCACATCAGAATATTACTTACACCAATGGGGCGGTCCTAATATGTGTCTGCCAGCCAACACATGCATGCCTAGCCCCATAATCACATGCCCATACTACTTTACAGAACTCATCCTTACTGTGGGAGCAGGTGGACGCAGGTGGGATATGAACACACCCCTACACACTGCCCACTCTCCCTGTGTCGGGACACATGTCGTACGTTGTGTCAACCTATGTGTTATCAGGCTTGCACAACCTACTGTTCCATGTACAGCTAGATCCTGGTCATAATTGTGTTTCCCCATTGGTTGGAAGTACCAAATCTTTGGTGTTCTGCAAGGGACGTCGCTGTCCATGTTTAAAGTGTAGACCTTGTAGATCTCTCACACTGGTAGTTTCCTGATGGTGGTCTGGGAAGCAGCGATGTATTTACCTTTATTGCATGTCTGTATGTCTCACTGGCCTAGCTGGGGGATGGGGTGGGAGGCAGACGTTTGTTGAGTGGACCTCCCACCAACATATGCCCGGTCTAAACATGTTACTCGTAACTGCTGTATCATAACCTAGGTATATCCGTGTGTATATTTACCGTAACATATACATATATATATATATATATATATATATATATATATATATATATGTGTGTGTGTGTGTGTGTGTGTGTGTGTGTGTACATCCGTGTGTCAATACATTCCCCGCTCATACGCACTTACACATGCGTAATGGTGTTTATAAGCTTCACCAGCATACTAGTGCCTTATTCATTATAACACCGACACAATCCAATTATCTTTTAATCAGTATGTAGCACGTCATACAGCAAACAGATGTCGCTATATGTTCATGTAGGGATTACCGATGGTAATTGGAATGTGATAGTGTGATTTGACCCATCCCTCTTCTGCACAGCCTATTATTCCATCTACTGTCAATGTTTGTATGGGCACATTCCTATTATTTATGTCAACAAATGGAATGCATATGTTACAGAATTTGTGCTTTGACATATATTGTTGTCTGCATGTGAATATGCACTATGACAACCGAGCTGACCTCCATGGGGCGGTCCATTAGAACCGGCCCATCCAACCCTGGCATGCCTGGATCCATACTTGCATACCCATAGTTCCTCCACCTCACCCATGTTAAATTTACATGCGTAACATCCACTATCCACTTGTTATCACAGCCATGACACACCTTTACATATTTCCCTCTCCAGAGCTTTTTGGGCCCTACACACATTCGGTCCCAACTCGTGTATTCACAGGGTCTCCAGCCATGTATATATGCACATACGTGCCTTTCCTGGGGTTATGGAATACGGCCATTTGCGCTTTCCAATTTTTGGAGGTCCCAGCATGGGACTACATTATGTCTGTGTGTAAAGTAGACCTAGCATTTCAATGATGTTACTCCCACTGGTCAAACCCTGCCTGTGGTGTGAGTAGCGGTGCTCTGCTCACTCCTGGGCAGCTTTTTATGACATACGCTAAAAGCACCTTATAATACCAACATTGCTCTTGATTCCCTTCATATCCCTCTTGTATGCTTTACTGTTACAATGTCCATTCTTTATATATGTGTATGTATATATATATATATATATATATATATATATATATATATTTCTCATGTATGTAGATATATATCTATACACACGTGTGTGTGTGTGTGTGTGTTTGTGTGTGTGTGTATATATATATATATATATATACATATATATATATATATATATATATATATATATATATATATATATATATGTATATATATATATATATATATATATATATATATATATATATATATATATATATGTATATATATTACATCTGCACATACAAACATACATTTCCTATGCTGGGAGCTGCTTACTTGAGCACTCACCTATGCTTACTGTGCGTTACATATGTTTACTGCCGCTTATTTGTGCTTATTTGCGCCTTATACATTATGACAATACCACTTTGATTGAAAGGATCTGGTTAATAGTCCCATGCGATACACAGATACACACGGTCACCTTTACTTGTTTAAATGTCGGCTTTACAGCAGAACAACTTTCGTTCCACAAGGAAAATGATATGTGCTATTGTCGACCTTGAACCATGAATGCCTTTTTGTTAGGTGGATGCTCTAACCACTACACTATTGGTGTTCTGCCTCATTTATATGTATACCCATGGTGCATAGTTACCCGAACACATGCCTCATCACTTCACTTACACAGCAGGCATTAATTTTCTTGTTGGGAAAAATGCACTACTATACATGCGCCATTCCCTATTCCCTACTGCTCTGGATTCATACCATATGTTGACTCACTCCGAGGATATTCAGTCCTCCAAAGCCTATAGTCCTGGCACATACGTGTGTTCGATTGTCAGGCTGTTCATATAATCTTCTGGGTTTAGGCATGTCTGACTGGGGACCGGGACTGCCCTGTACCTAACTGAAAGTCAGACTTAGCAAGGGGAGATCTTTTGTTCCACTTTTAGCATCCTACCTGTGGTTGGGGATGCAAAGGTGTGCTCACCATGGCCATCCTGATATATAACAGCACTAACTATTATGGGGATTTCCTATATTGTGACCATGTTCATTCTTCATATCTACATATATTTATATATATATATATATATATATATATATATATATATATATATATATATATATATATATATATATATATATGTGTGTGTGTGTATATCGGTCTGTACATGCACATGCATATACACCTACATGCTCATTTACATTTCCCATACCGTTGAATCACCGCCACTTACCGTCGCGCATACACACTTGCATACCCGCTTACATCTCGGGTTGCCACCTTTTCATATGGCCAAAGTGGGGCATTTTCGGGACACACATCGGATTTTACAGGCCCACACATACCCATGGTCAGTACAAAGGTTAGAAATGTACTTATTTGCCTAAATGAAAGCTTATTCTTGTAGCAGTTTAGTTGCTTAATCTGTTTCTTGTAACTTTAAGTATTTTCCATAAATAGCTGTTTTATGCAACTGTTACATGAAATATGGGACATATTTCCTACAATCACAGGATATTTGCCATTGTATTATATTTGGTCTGGACACAACTGCCCAAAAAGGGACTGTCCCTCGCAAGGTGGGGCAGGTGGTAACCCTACTTACATCTGCTTAAAAGCACCTTAAGCATCCTATATCCGACTGCCACTATGCGAATGTGTAAGGTATATATTCCCAATAATGCACATGGGGAGACATGCATCATGGTCAGGTGTTTACTCCCGGGTCATAGGTTCAGCAGGACCAGCTGGAGGCTGAGCAGTCTTGTGGACAACTACTGCTCATACAACTTGTGTCCAGATATATACAGGACTGTACATTGTGTCATGACACCAAGTCTAATGTTTAGAACAGATACATATCTCATGAGGGATATCCAAAAATTGTGGGGACCAATGACCTTCTTTGCTTTACAGCTGTAAGGTAGGGTTATACATGCAAGAGATACATAGTTTGCAATCCTGAGACTGCCTAGAGTGAGACTGCCTACTAGATATGGGTAGGGGGTCACTATGTGCAGATATGGCCACGCCTATCTAGCAGCCCGGTTATGGCTGGTTTTGGTGGATGTTCAGGAAGGAGGTGGCGGTGTGCTGTGAATGGGATGATGGGTATTCAATTATGTATCCAGGTGTGTTGGGGTTGGATGGCTCAGTTCAGGCCAGACCATTATGTGGGTATGTGCCAGTAACGTTTCTGTACATGTGTATTGCACATTTTAATGTTCACATGTTTGTGGGATTGTATTGAGGATGTGTATATTTGCTCTTTGGTTATCTTCCTGGTTCACCCACTGCTCCCTCATAGACCTCCACTTCACCTATTGTGCATCCAACCCAGTCTCCCCTTGGCGAATTATTACATTACCTGTCACCCCCTACCCCCATATTCCATAGACACCATTCATCCCTTCTCTAGTTGATGGCCCATGGCACAGTCAACAGAATACATTGCATACACTACATATATCTAGGACCATTATGGTTGTGAGTTCTACACTAGCATTTCAGATCATCCACATGCTGTACTTCACACACATAGGTACACGCAAATACTTATCTTTCATGACATGGTAGGTTGACCTGGGTAATACCCATTCATCTATGGGCCGTTTTGGCAAGGATGACTTGGACCGTGAATGGACAGATATTGGGCGAATGCTCTGACCATTGGTAGGGTTGCCACCTTTTCATATGATCTGGATGGGACATTTTTGGGACACACATCTGAGTTTACAGGCCAACACATACCCACGGTCATTACCAAGAATAGTACTTTAGTTTTATGCCTACATATAAGCTTTTATTGTTGTAGCAGTATAGTTGCTTATTCTGTTTCATTTACTTGCTTATTCTGTTTCTTGTAAAATATAGGTATTTTATATATGGACATACGTATTGTATGGGACTATTACATAACATATGGGACATAATTATGTCCTACTATCGCAGAACATTTCACATTTATTATGGTTTTGGTATGGACACACCTGCCTAGGGGGGACTGTTCCTCACAATGTAGGACAGGTGGTAACCCAAACCATTGGGCTAGGCTTGGCAATTGGTGGCACGCTAACATGATGTGTTACACTTCCACTTGGTATAACTAATGACACTACAATGGAATATGGGCACAGGGTTTTAAATATCATTTGTTCGAGGGATGGGGACTCAATATTCAGCTATGTGCCTTTGTGTTTACTTCTTATTGCGGTGTTCGCAATGATGTCTTGCATGCTTTGCATACATTTCCGTATCCACAGACACTGACAGGAGTGATTACTATTAGAGGCAGGCTGTACTAGTCAGCATTTTAGGTTGTGCGTATGCAGCCGACATGTTCACGCCTCCTTGCAGCACTTGGACATGCCCCCTGCACTCGTACATGTTTCCTATGCATGTTGCCGTTACGGCAGTGCGCCTTCATTAGTATGCATGTGGTGCTGCTGCGCCATCTCTATGCTGCACGGTCGGCGCAAGGCTAACGCCATCCTTGTGCCGAGCTTCATGAATCCCAGGGATACTCTTTTTAAATTCCATTTATCTAAATCCAGATTATATTCTTTTAATTTTTCTGCTCATTCTGATGCAAGCATGCATTTTTGTCCTCTCATCTTGAACGAGTACTCTCATTAACTTTGTTGTATTAATCCCAATTTTTTTTGTATGTACTGCTGATCTGCTTGCACTGTTTTGCTTTGCTGGATTTAACCACATATGAAAGAATCAGTCTGTTTACGTCCTGCTTGTCACTTCAGCCACATAAATCTCCATTAGAAAATATATGAAAATGGCATGAAATTTCTGTTTTTCATTTTTTTCATCAACATTATTGTCCATGTGTAGCATACCATCTAATACATTCTATATTTAGACAATAAAAGCATCTGCATATTGCCAATCATAGGAGACTTTCATCTCTGACATTTTAGATCTATATTCCTTTTTTTCTTAAACATTCATAGAGGGGTCAAAACACCTATGCAAGATTTTCGTCTGTTGATCCTATCACATGTCAGTTTTCATGCAAAATAACATCTATTCCTTACTGTTCTACAATCTATAGTTGTCTCATTAATGTTTTCGTTATTTTTCCATTTACCTAATACTTCATACCTAATGTCAGTAGTTTTTCCCTTCAATATGTAGAATACATTTTGCACTTCTATCCTTTGCAACAGTCTCCATTTTCTGTCAAGATGCAACTTTCGATTCATCATTACTCTTTTTTCCCCACTTCATGTTTTCTCACTTCTTTACATTGTCTTTTCAATGTAATAACCACCATGAAGATGAAGCAACCTGTCCCCTCCAGTTCATTCCTAAGCAGGGGAATCTTTTTTAAGTTATCCGAGGTTGTGATTAAAAAAGGTCTCTGGACTAGTCCACCTACTTGTTTAACAAATAGTAAATAAATAGACAGATAGTAAACAGACCCATTCAATCAACTTAACATTATATAAGTATGACAGTTAATATCACATGCCCACCCCCTTGTTGTTTTAGCATAACATACCTAGTGTGAGTTAATCTTGCTCCATTAGACTTTCCAACAATTTCCTCATTTTGTCTTTTTTTAACTATTGCAGCATGATCATCTAGAATGGATAAATGCTTTATCAGATATCATAACCTTAGAGCATGAATTTGTGATGCAAGAACCTAGATTTTCAACATTTTCCTTGTAACACTACCTTTGGCTTTCTTTTCTGTTTTTTTGTTTTTTGTTTTTTTTTTTTAATGTTTTCAGCTATTGGATCTTTAAAGCACTCTCCTGTTTTAAAACCTAAACAAATCTGTATCAGATTTCTCTTGCAGTTCTCTTCATTTATCCAAACATTTCCTTTTCCATGCTGTATCAACTATTACCTTTCTTCTTTGCTACAGTTAATCCAGAACACCCTCCAGAATCATGCAGTACAGTTAACATTTCTTGCAGACTTTTTTTTGTCTCTTCTGCATTGGTGTACAATCTTAGGCAAATACTCTAAAACAAACCAACACTTTCCTTTTTGAAAAGCTATGTATTATTTTTTCCTGACTTTTAAAGCAAATCCTTAAATAACTAATAAAAAAGTAGGCAGCAACGAACAACCTTGTCTACTACACTACAATTTTGTAATCTGTCTGTCCTATCATTATTAGTAAATAAATATGTTTACTATTCATTGTGCATTGCTTTTAGTCAAGTATTAAAATGTCACCAAGGTTTCATTTTCGAAGAACTTCAAACATGAATTTCCAGCTGACTGTAACAAAATCTTTTCTGATGCCAAATAAAATAATGTCTGCATGAGTATCATCAGTTTTACATTTCCAATTAAAAAAACAAAAATCAATAGAAATCACCAAAGTTCTACACTCTGGGCAGGATTCACGAAGGCTTGCATGGAGTGTAAGAGACGTGCAACACTCCATGCAAGCCTCGCAATCCAGGAACAGCCCTAAACTCCGTGTAAGAAACCAGCTAAAATGTCTCTTACACGGACTGGGCGTGGACATGCTAAATACCTCACTTGCATCTGAAAGGTATGCAAATGAGGTATATTAGCGATCCACGAAGCGGAAACCAGTCCGTGTAAGAGACGTTTCAGCTGCAGAAATGTACTCAGTTGACAACTGAGTACGTTTCTGCAAATTCCACAACGGAGCCATGTCAGCTCCAAAAAAGGGTGCATATGACTCAGGCAGCATGCCAATGGCCAAATATGTGGCCATTGGCAATATAACCCGATGCCAAAATAATAAAAATATAATTTTTTTTTTCGCCGATGTTTAAACCCAGCGCAGCCCCGCGCAAATGGGCTGCGCTGTATAAAACATGAAAATGAACGTTATAAACCCAGAAATGTGGGTTTCATGCAATGCATGGAATGACAATGCAGGGACCAGCAGACTAAAAACAACATGGCAACCGTGTAGTGGTTGCTAAGGGGGGAAGCTGAGTCTAAGACATGTAACTAAGCATTAGTAGGCAATCTCATGTAGATGACGGTTCGGATACTGAATCTCACAGTCACATAGCAAATGAGCACAGTCTGAGTAGTGTAAGAGATACATAAGGGGGAGGAATAGAGTAGGAGATAGGTGACATCACAGGGGGGAATGGTAGAAAGAAATGCAGTTCATTGGAGGCCAGTGTAACATGACAGATGACAGGCACAGATCATGGAAAGTGTTGTGCCACTAGATAAGTCATGGAAAGTCAAGAAATGGAAGGTGTACACTGTTACTTACAGCAAAGTTTCTTGCTGGGCATGCATGCGCACGCGTGCACGCCATGAAGCGCGAGTAGGGCAGTGTGTGTGCGTGTAAGGCAGACTGAGCATGTGGGAGCGTGTTGGGAGATGTTTAACACTGTTTGCGCGGGTGTGCGCGCGTGTAGGGCAGGCTGAGTATGTTGCAGGCTGTTGGCAGATGTGTAACAGTGTTTGCGCGGGTGTATGCACATTTTAACCCGAATAAGTAGATTCTGAACTGTGAGCGTGTTTCTGATAGTATGCACGTTGCTCCCCCCTGAGGAAACAAAGAGGAAAAAGGAAGCAACAGAATTAATAGGAAGCTAGCAGGGATAACTGCTGAAGCTAGCAGGTGAAAACAATTAGAAGCAGGCAATTACACAGGCAGAATAGTAGCCTAGCCCAGCACTTAAAACTCTGCAAACAGTAGTGCAGGATGTTTCCCTTAAGAGACACTGCAAGACAGGAGTAAGCTAATAGAAGTGAAAACTGAAAAAGCTGAACTCAGAGAAGAAATGTTAGGGGCTGCCATAGCTGTCATAATGAGACATAGGCGACTTGCTGAAGGTGGTGACAATGCAGATGGTGCCAGACAACCCACAGTGAGGAGACGAAGAAGAGTGTACAGGCCCAGGGTCACCTACCACAGGTTACATGAGCTGGAGATAGTAGAGCACTATAGAGTGGACGGAGAGCTCCTGCAGCAAATTGTTGAGCTGTGCAGGCCACGCCTCACACACAGAACCAACAGAGTGGAACCCATCCCAGTGGAAACCAAGGTATGTGTTGGCCTAAGAATACTAGCAACAGGTACCTTCCAGAGACCAACTGGCGATATGATGGGGATATCACAGGCATCAGCCTCCAGGGTACTGCACCAGTTCCTGGATGCCATGTCAGCACATGTCGGTGATCATGTATATTTCCCCAATGCCCGTGAGGTATTGGCCAGCAATATGTGTCTCTTCCAGCAAATAGCGGAATACCCTGAGGTACTGGGTGCAATAGACTGCACGCACATATGCATCAAAGCACCAGCCAGTGAGTGTGGTAGGGCCTACATTAACCGCAAGGGCTTCCCCTCCATCAACTGCCAGGTTGTGTGTGATGCCCAGGGCATAATAATGAATGTTTGTGCTGGCTGCCCTGGGAGATACCACGATTCCCACATCTGGCATTTGACGCAGCTGTACCAGACATTTGCCAATGGGGACATCCCACACGGACACCTAGTGGGGGATGCAGGTTATGCACTGGAGCCGTGGCTGATGACACCCATCAGAAATGCACACACACCTGAACAGGAATGCCATAATGAGGCACACACACAAACACGTAATGTAATAGAGCGTGTGTTTGGGCTGCTCAAGTCACGGTTCCAGTGTCTGGACACATCTGGTGGAGCCTTGCAGTACACACCAACTACATGTACCCAAATTGTCATGGTATGTGCTATGCTACATAATATTATCTTGTGAAAACAGCTGCAGCAGGACCAGCATAGGGCCGGGCCAAACAGCCCCCCACCATTGCCAAGGCCATCACAGGCAGAGCGTGACTCGGAGGAGGAACAACCTGAGCCTGCCCCAGTAGGCAGAAGGAGGCGTACCCAGTATGCCCTGGCCTTGGCAAAGAGGCAACGCATAGCACATACACTGGCTCAGTAGGAGCCCTGGGAATGATACCCCCTCTGACTCACTCAAATAATAACATGGATGCCTAAAATTACATGACCTGCTCACAAACATGTACAGGGAAGTGTAATATGCGCATCTGACAGAGGCAGCCCTGCAGCACCACCTGAGGCATGGCATGAATGCTATGTGTTAAGTAATGTAACACCATGTACTATATGCACACCTGAGCACCCTGACTAACATCCACCCTCACCAAGCATGAAGCCACAAAATGACAATGGGATGATCAAGTGCAATAACTGGCTGAAGTAATGCAGTTAGTCAAAAGGGAGCCAATGTGTTTCAGGCTGGGAAGACATGCGGAGCTTGACATGATGCACCACCTGCTAGGGTTGGCATGCACCTATCATGCCATGCCCCATGGATACTGGCAAAGGCTGTCAGTACCCACAGCATGCCCTGAATAGGTAAGTCTCAAAACACAAACCCACCTTCATAGGTTCTACAAGGGATAGGAACCTAGATGTAATGCTACCCAATGACAGATGTATAAACAGCAAGATGTGTACAGTGTAAATGCACACAGTATGGAGAATGTAGATACCAGTCCTGTAATAGAGAACTGGGTCAAGGCTCACTTCAGCACCCTAACACTACCAGGTCACACCTCATACTGTGCTGTACAGCCGCAAAACATGGAACAAGCTACAAAAGGAGGGTGACTAGCAAGAAATGACAAGGATAACCACAACCCATGTTGGTACCACAACAAGAAGCAGCATGGATTAGCCATGGACAAATACAAATGGCTAAAAGCGCCTCCCAGTATATAGCCTGCTGCAGACTGCTGTCCTAATACCAGGAACTGCACCTGGCGTATGTCGGAATACATTAATATATATCAAGCCCCCCAAACCACATTATATTGCCTGACTGAAAATACCCAGACATACACCGGGAGCATTATACTAGCACCAACACAGTAGGAGAAAATTACCCAGATTCCATAAACCAAAATGCCCAGGAACAATGTACCACTCCCACAAGAGGGGTAAGCATACTGGATGTGATAATCAGCAACATGTGTACTGGATGGCAAGATGAGAAGTGTACCCCTCACTGGTAAGACCAGACCATAGAGTAATCACACTGGATATACACATCCTGACCCCAGTCCCTGGCCAGAATACCACAGTGAAAAACATGTGTAAAGCATAGGTTGCAGCCCTCAAAACCGATGTTGAATCCACAAAATTCCCTGTGCACGTGCAGAATATGGGACATACCACAGAACATGTTATACAGGCATTCCATGAACACAGCCAGGAATGCTTGGAGTATGCAATCACAAATAACAACAACACACAATGCCATACATGCAGGCATCTGGCATGCTGGCCTCCAGCCATTACCAAACCATGCAAGAGAATGAGGAAGCTACCACATGATAGAGCAAACATAAAAAGGGAAGTAATCACTGACCAGTAGTATGGCAATAACATATGTCCACACATACAATCCACTAAGTCCAGCCACAACAAGTAGAATCTGTGAATCCAGAGGCAATGTGACACCAGTCCCAAGTACACAGACAACCACAACACCCCCCAATAAATACAAATATATGTGATAGATGCATCCATGTATCCAAACCAGAGGTTGAGCTCCACCAACTCAGTACTGTCAAAACTAGTCAGGAGGAGAAGGTAACCACATACACCACAAACCCAGTCCCACATAGACCTACCACAACTGTAAACCGAACACATAAACACAGACAAGTATTCCTGGAGGCCTTAATTACAAACACACCACACCAACAGAAGCCTCCAAAGCAGATCACAAGCAACCACAACCTTCAAACATAGCACATGCAATGAATAGTACGCAAAGCTGGTGTGCCAAACAGTCACAGGCCAGAAGGAGAAACAACATTCCTGATACAGTCAAAATAGGTGTCTGTATAGGCAGACACACTGCTGTCCCACTCACCAGACTGAACAAGGGAAAGGGTAGAGTAAGCTGCCTGTAGGCTGCCACAAAATGCCACATAACACAAGTATGCAGGTCACCCCAAAGCAAGCAGAAATATGATGCACTCAATGTCCATGCTGGTGTGAATTACCTGAGATGTACCTCCCTGGTCAACATCAAAAGAGACATGGATGGTCCCTCTGAGTATGTACCCCAGGGCGGTATGACACTGGCTGTGTGCAGCATCCAACAATCACCAAGAATGATGCCACAGTACAAACACAGAATGCTCATGTTTAACAGCTGGCACAGTTACAGCTGTCAGTCCAAGAGGGTCTAATGTGTGTCTGCTTGAGATGTCAAGCATGACAAGCCATGCTGCTGTTCCAGGGATGGCTTGCAGCTGTTACCTGTGTGTGTCTGGATACTGGATAAGGCCTTTGCCGCCTCCATAGAGCCGTATGTAGGCAAGGCCAAAAAGACTACCCACCACCCTAGAAAACATAAGTGGTAGGAAACATAAGGGTAATGCTGACCAATGCCAGATGTGTAAACTGCAATATGCATGCCCCTGAGGCACTTCCCATTATGGAGAACATTGATGTCTGTGCAGTGACAGAAGCCTGCTGCAAGCCTAGTGATAGCACACCAGCACTACTAGGTTATACCACATATCATGTGTTATGGCCCCAACACCTGCACCAAAACATCAAATGAGGGGGAGTATCCATATGCAGCACAGGCACCCATATTGCCAGGTAACTGACAATGCACAAAGCAGTGGAGACCACCCATGTGCACATAACTGTAATCAAAACTGCTGTACAGTCTGTAGCATGTGACAGACCACACTCTCACACACAAGAACTCCACCCAGACATCCGAAGACACTGGACAATATGAATGTCCCACCAAATACCAGACAAGGTACACACAAATTACCACATAGGTGTCAAACCATTATGTATGCAAGGAGTAATCAGGGACCTAGGGACACAGGTCGACATTAATCTGTCATGTGACACCCACAATGCCAATGTGGCTATGAAGATTGTCGATACTGGACACCGTATCATGAAAGGATTTACATCAACATCAACAGAGGTTAGTGTGCCACTGTACTGTTCCCTTATCAGACCCATAATCTAGTACAATGACTCATATGGGATGTACCATACGTGACACCTGCAGCGGTTCAGAAGACCTCATAGTTACCCCACCAACAGGATGAAGGGTGTGAAATATATGTCATATGCTGCCTGGCTGTAGACATCCCAGCTGACTGCAGTCACACACTGCCTACACAGAGGCATTGTATGTCTGTTGTACAAGGCCATGTCCAACACAGGAGTAATGGACATGCTACACCACAGGAAATCAAAGCCTTTGGAGATGTGAGAGTCACATATGTCAGCCTCAACACATAATGAAATAAGATGTGCTGGAGGGACAGATACATAACCTAGAGGCTCCCCACACCCAGAAACAGGATCTCAATCCATGGTAGGCAGAGCCCCTCACTGACACCCCTCAACAGGAATATTGCCAAGTGGATGGATGACCCTACATGTCTACAGGGGGTCCTCACTGTGTCACGACCAGACAGAGGCACAGTGAAGAACTTCATAAATGGCCATAATTGAACATATCAAGGGGTGGCGAAAGACACACACACTCTGGCTAGGCTTACTAATGGCTTAGGGTATATAGCCTAGTATGAACCCATGAACCTATGAAGATACAAAATGTACAGGACACTAAATATAATCACAAGGCTTACCCAACTGATGGTAGGAACCATGTTGGGCATCCATAGATATGCTCCGAATCACACAGATATTACAAACAACATACCAAACACACACACATATTGCTAACATACAACCTGTCAGGTGTAGTGCAAACACCCCCCCACGAGTACAAAATACCTATCCCAGCAGACTGATGGTCCCCTGACATTGCAGATGCTGAGGTAACAGCCATCATCTGCAAAGCAGAACACACAGCAGCAAAGGTATGTGATGGTGGCCTGTGCTGTGGCCAACATGGACTCAAAGAATAATGGAATGCCAAATCACACTACTGCCCAATGTCAGCCTTACCACAGGATATGTACCCAAAGAGCAGTGTACAACAACAGTGGTCCATCACAACAAAGGTGTTGCCTGAATGGATACTCCAAACTACCACTCCAGGATCCTGACAAGCTTGTTCTGCACAGCTATGGAAAGGATCAGTATGTACCGCAGACAGAAGGCTATTGTGGACCTACTGATACTGGACCCTACACAGTGTGGCTGTTGTAACTGCAGAACCTGCCCCTAAACATGTCTGACCCATTTGAAGCAGTCATTACAGTCACTGATGAGGGCAATGTGGTCCACACAGTGTAGCTGGACCGTGCACATGCTTCTAGACAATACCGTACGAGTTCAGTATGGATATGTTCAGCAGCTTAAATATATACCCCTATGTCAGTAGAGGGGTTGCAAACCAGACCAAAGACAGAACTGACATGGTCAGACATGCCGCATCCATGTCAGACTACAAAGCAGATATGAGTGGCATCCCACAAGGCCTGGTCTTGGCCCCCCCCATCCCCGTTCTGTATATATGTCCCATAGGTATAGGCCAACATGGAAGGACTGTGACTGAACATGTATGCAGAGGAGTACAAACAGCCCACCATATCCAACCCCCAGCTGACACAAGCAACCCACAAAAGGGCCACCTACAAACAGACAACTGTGGCCATAGCCATGTCAGCAAGCTAATTGCAGAACTGTGTATAGACAACCACCGTGGATATACAGTAAGTGCCCATAAATTACCACACAGGTGTTAACCCATGAGGTACCTAACATGTAATGTGAGAACTGGGTACAAAAGGTGATAAATATCCTGCACTGGACAAACATGTGGCTGTAGTGTTCGCAGAAACATGTACCATATACCCACCCAAACAAGAAGGTTGGCAGATGTAGATAAGGGGAACTCACTGTGGCTCTGCAGCCATCCTCCATCAGTGTCACAACTGACTACAATAGCCCCTATGGGATATACCACAGGAGACACCTCCATCAACTGTAAAGTCCACAACAGTACCCCACCAGGGGTAGCAAAGAGCATGAACAGATGCCATGTGTTGCCTGAGTAAACAAACTGCAGCCCCACACACCACCATCCTTCCCAGCTACAGGAAAGCTGTGCCTGTTGTATGAAGCCATGTCCATCCTGGAATGAATGAACATGTTGCACCTTGTACAATCTGAATGGCAGTGAGCTATGCACATGAGAGACCTGAACCCCAGCACTGACATACATAGGACAAGCTGTACAGAATGATCCATAACACAGAAGGCACCCCCACTCTTCAGTAAACTCCTGGTACAGGTCAGCCAGAGAGCCACATATTGACACCACTCAAGAGGAATCCTGGTGAGTGTATGGGAGATGGTAGGCTAACCCTGGTTATCACTGTTATGTCAGAGGTAGACAGAGGCAGTTACAATGTGTATCGAAGGACAAACACACCCTGTGACTAGCATCAGAAATGGCCTAGGGAACATCGCTAGTGTTTGCCAATGTCCATCCATGTTGTGGAATACACTAGCAATGTTGGACGAGCCTGGTGTAGGTAGTCCATATCTGAACATATTGCAACATGGTCATATGTGCACAACTGGCCCCTACACAGTTTGTTGTGCTCACTATGAAGATGTCAAGCAGTCATAGGACTAAAGCCCAGGATACTGTCCACCACAGTGAAAGTACTGAACCAGTACACTATACGGTACTACAGTGTTAGGTCATTATGAAAGTATGTTGAGAACTGTCTGCAAAGTATCCCATGCAATCCCTGCAGGCACAGAATAATCCCTGTTGTGGCAGACATGAAGCAGTTGGCCAGTTAGTACACAACATGACACCCAACACACAACCATAAACGTGAGATATTGTTGAAGTTCACACACACACAAATATGTGGTGGACTTCAGAGTGCAACATATGGAAAGCTCACACTGGGCATGCTCTCACACTTTGATAAATGAGGCATATGTCAGACAACATGCCATGGAAAGGCTGAACTGGGCATGCTCACACACTTAGGCCATATCTCCATTTAGCAGTTGGCCACACATATCTGGTATTTGTAATGTCAGTCCAGGAACCAACCACAACACAGCAATCAGCCCAGTGCACACAGTAAATGACCACAGAGACATAAGTGGTATAGTGGATCGCCGTCATATGCAAACATCTTCCACAGATACACAAGTTGGTCATAGGAACAGGGAATGCTATGGCAATAAAGACCTGCAAACAGTAGAACAGCACAACAAATATTGTGCATCCGACAATTGAACATATGGGTGTAGAGGTCAATACTAGGCTTGTTGCCCTAGGGAATGACAGCTCAGCCAGAGTGTGCTTGGCATCTGCATCCCCAGGATAGTAGGCTACTGTGCCACTGTAAAGTAGGTCACAGAAGGCAATATGTGAGGCTAGTGAGCTGTGCCTCTGTCAAGCAGGGGCACCGTGGAGGTCCCAGGGATTGAATGTGCTAAGCCACAGCCATGTTGTTGGTGTGTGCTGTGAGAGGGTTGCTGAGGATCTCTGACAGTAGGTGTCTGTCAATAACAGACTGAGGAGAGCCCTATCTGCATTCTCTGGACGATTCCACTGTCAACACTGTGTTGTAATGAGTATGTGTGAATGAAGTGCCATGCCGGAACTGTTCACAGATGTCCTCCCTCTGTGGGCTACAGCTCTGCAATGTATTAGGTCACTCTGTCTGTTGTACAGCGCATATATGGCTGGTGTACAGCTGACAGGTGTCTTGTTGTGGAGCAGTCATGGGTATATGTGGGATAGCATGACCAATGCAAACCATACACATGCTCATAGAATGCAATTGTCAAGGATTATGATGAGTGGCCAGTATAGTCCTCTAGCATGGGTCCTCTGAAGTCGTCCACCCCAGTCTACACAAGTGTAGAGTCTGCTTGTGCTAAATACAGTTTGTGTGCAGTGACAACCTTGCCTGGGGGTGGAGATGGGATATGGATGTCCAGGGAAAGGTGAGTATGGTCAGATATCAACAATGGTGGTCTACCTCTGGTGTGGAACAGTGAGTACCCATGTTGCAGAAGGACAGGTGCAATATGTATTCCCCATGTGGCTGTGGTGTGTGGTTCTGCCATAGCACATGGACCCACAAATTGTAGTGGCTGTAGGGTAAAGTGGTAGAGGCCTGAGTAGTTCTCACACACAATATGCCTGTACCTGATGTTAACAACTGGAATGGTGTATGTGAACACCTGCATATCCTGGCACTATTCCCAGGGAAGCTAAGTGTGTGTCCTGGATGTGGGTGTGGTGTTCTGGACTGGTTGTGTTGTGTGTTACAGGTCCTGTGGTCCCAAAGCATGGTATAGAACATAACCTGCCAGTGTGATGTGCATATCTGGCCCTGACGTAGGTGGCTGCAAATGCATATATATGCTATCCCCCACCTGACAGGTAGTACTACATCTACATACCTCTGTAGAAATAAAGATGTCAGCACCCTATAAATACTACAGGTGCAGAATAGATGCCCAATAATTCGGATAGTGCGCTCTGCTAATGCGTCTCCCTCAAGTGTCATAATAAAGCTAGGTAGGGGGTTGAATCCTACAAATGCTTAGTGTGTGTGTGTGTGTGTGTGTGGGTGAGTGGGTTTTGTGTGTGTGAAAGGCTGTGAGAGGGAAATGTCCCTTTTGGCAACTGGGAAAACACACTACAGGATGCACATTCCCCTTTCTAAACACTGATGATGTCAGCACCCTATAAGTACAGCAGGAGAAGGAAAACCACCCAGTAATGCGAATAGTGCGCTCCGCTAATGTGTCCGTCTTGAGTGTCATAACATAGTTAGGTAGGGGGTTGAATTCTGTATATGCTCAGTGTGTGTGGAGGGGGTTAGTGTGTGTTCAAGACTGTTTGAAATAAGTATCCCTTTTGCCAACTAGGAGAATACACTACAGGATGCACATTCCCCTTTCTAAACACTGATGATGTCAGCACCCTATAAGTACAGCAGGAGAAGGGAAGTCTCTCAGTAATGTGAATAGCGAGCTCTGCTAATGCATCTGTCTCGAGTGTCATAACATAGTTAGGTAGTGGTTTAAATCCTGCAAATGGCAAGTGTGTGTGTATGCATGAGGGGGGTAGTGTGTGTGCAATTTTGTGTGAGGGAAATGTCCCTTTTGGCAACTGGGTGAACACACTACAGGATGCACATTCCCCTTTCTAAACACAGATGATTTCAGCACCCTATAAGTTCAGTAAGAGAAGGGAAGCCTCCCAGTAATTTGAATAGCGCACTCTGCTAATGAGTCTCTTCTGAGTGTCATAATGTAGTTGGGTAGGAGTTTGAAACCTGTAAATGGCATGTGTGTGTGTTTGGATGTGGGGAGTTTGTGAGTGTGTATTTCCGTATGAAAAACATGTTAGTTTTGGCAATCAGGAGATCACACTACCTGATGCACATTACCCTTTCAAAATACTGATGCTGTCAGCACCCTATAAGTACAGCCAGAGAAGAGGAACTATCTAGTAATCCGAATATTGAGCTTTGCTAATGCGTCTTTCTCACGTGTCATGACTTAGTTAGTTAGGGGAATGAATCCTGCAAATGGCAAGTGTGCGTGTGTGTGGGGGTAGTAGGGTGTGTGTAAATGCAAGTGTGAGAGAACAGATCCTTTTGGCAAATACTACAATACAACAGATGCTGCATATTCCCCCAGTAAACACAGGGGATGTCACCACACTATCAGCACAGCCAAACAGGGCTAGTTGGCTAGTAATGCCAATAGTGCGCTCTGCTACTGTGTCTATTACCATTGTCAGAGTACAGATAGGTATGCTTTGGTAACCCACAACTGCCACATGTCATTGTGTCACACAGTATGACCTTGTGTGGGTCTTTGTACATAACAATGCATGCCATTGCCTAAACCAGCAATGACATTGCACACATGATGTATGTGTGTGATACATACACATAAATACCTGTGACCTGCAGTACTTACCATGTCTGACACATGCCTCGAGTGGATAAATGGTATTTGCAATGTATACCAATATGACTGTGTCTTACTGTGCAGGGTCCGCACGTGGTATGTCTCTATACAGTGTGGGTGTATATGGTGAAATACCTACAGCAGGGGATATACATCTGGTCTGGGCCACATAGTGTACATGTAGTCGATGTACAGGTGCTGCATGTTCCCACCTGTTGTGGTAGTGGTAACATGTAATTCCACTGCAATTCAGTGACCACATGCTGTGAACCCTTCGACTATTGTGTTGTAGCTACAGTAATGCTCACGCACAATGTTTGGCTGGATGCAGTCCAGCCATATAAACACAGTTCTTGAGACTGTCATATTGCCAGTGTTGTTATGGAGGATAGGTGGTCTTCCTGTGTATGGGAGGGTTGTGTGTGCCAGGCTATGAACCAGATGGCAGTCTGACACACTGTTAGCTGCACATGATTAGGCCCTGATGCTTTGTGCTGTGCCAACAACCTGGAGGTGTGTGTATCTGTGGTACCTTGGGATACCACCCCCCTGTCCATGTGTGTTACATGTGTAGGGGACGACAGGCATGGTATGGGGCAGAACCTGTCAGTGATGGGTAACACCTGTGAGCCATGAATCAGGAATCTGGTACTGCACAGACATTGCAGTTCACCGTGCTGAGGACAGTGTCTGGTGCATGCATCTTCCGGTGTACACTGCTGTTGTTGTGTAGCAGCACTGTTAGTGTCCTAACCTGTGTGATACCCATGGAAGTGGCTATGTAAACCATGTCCTGCAGCATAAGGCAGTATGTGTGTACCAAGGAGCTTTGCCATTATACATCGAGCCATGGGTGTCACGTGCAAGATGACCCTTGCACATCATTGTGGCTTCCCTAGCATGTAAGCACACGTTGACAGCCAGCGGATACCCTATGAATGACAGTGGAGACTGAGCATAATGTAGACATACAACACCCTTCCCACATATAGTGGTAGCATACCTGGTGAGGGTATGTTGGCAACCAAGATCAGGCTCATACTGGCCTGTGCCACATGCTGAGAGATCCATTCTATGTTCCCTATCATGTAGTCCAGGGAGGTATGTCTCAGATCAGCCATACTGGCATGGTCAATGAGTGAGTCATATGTGTCCATGTCTCTGACTGACCTGCAAGCATGTGTTCTGTGGTGGACCATAGTGCCCCTGAGGCATATCACTGTGACCTTCACCAGATACAGCCTGTTGAGCGGGACCCCAGTGCAGCACCAAAGACAGGTACCTGACACGTCTGTAGTAGGTGTGTTGTGTAGCCCTACAGGCTGTGAGTGTGTGGCACAGGGGATGTGTGTGCCATGTGTGGCATGTGCTCTGTTCCAACGGAACATATGCCTGTGTGCCAGCTGCGGAGGTGTGTGATGCTCAGGCAGGATGCTATTCTGAGTCCCCACGTATGCCCCAGTGTGTTCAGCATGCTGTCAGTGCGTGTCAATGTCTGACTTGTATTGTAGTCACTGTAATATATTTTATTTATTTATTTATTTATCCTACATTTGTTGACCGGGATAGTCCGACTGGATGCATGTCCATTTCCAGGGGAGGCCCGGGGAGAAAAGCTACAAGGATAAGCAGATACAGCATTACATAATACCAGCATTACATATTACAAACAGATTATTTACAGAGATTACATAAGTAAGCAAGTTAAACATGTTCCACAGGTTAATGTTAGTCCTGAGCACAACTCAGGATTAAATTAAATTACACAGTAAACTGGTTCACAGATTTTACACATTCGAGTTAGCCAGGCTTGATACATTGACATAGCCAGTTAAGTGACAAATGTTGTTTGAGTCTAGTGTTAAATTGACCTAAGGTGGAAAGTAGGGTAATATCAGCTGGAAGTGAGTTCCAGGATCTACTTACAGAGTTTGCAAAGAGAGAATCACTGGCTGTGTTATTAAATTTGCTAGTCTGAATTAGTAGTTAGTTAGAGGATCAAAGCAGTGTAGGATTGTTATAGGGGGTGATAATATTTGAAGTGCAGGAGTATTGTCCTGATTATAGAGGATTTTATAGGCCATAATCAGTTGGTTATACTGTATTAGGCTGGGTATTGCAAGCCAACCAAGCTGATTTAGATTGAGGCAATGATGTGTCCTAAAAGGCAGCCCAGTGGCAAACCTGGCAATGTGGTTGTAGCAAATTGAGTGTTTGTTAAGGACAGTCTTGTTCATATTCGAGAGTAGAGGGGATGCATACAGAAGGGTTGAAACAAGGTGTGAGCGAGCTATGGCACCTTTAGCTGGAGGGGCTAGGAAGGCTTTTATTCTGTAAAGTGACCCTAGTTTTCTATTGATGGCTTTGATAATTTGGTTAACATGCAGGTCAAATTTGAGATTATTGTCTATGATGACACCTAATACTTTAGTAGATGGGTCAGGGGAGATTATTGTGCCATCAGTTGATGTTATGGTAAAGGTGAAAGCGGTAGACCTACGTGTTGGTGAAATAACAGCAGTTTAGTTTATTTGGGATTTAGGATCAGATGATGTTCAGAAAGCCAGTTTTCTATTGTATTAAAGGTGGTCTGGGTAGCTGACCATAACTCTACTGGAGATGTGGCTGAGCAGATCAGAGTAGAGTCTTCAGCATATTGGATACAGCTGACTTTTGGGATGACAGTATAAAGGTCGTTAATGAAGATGGAGAACAGCAAGGGCCCTAGTATAGAGCCTTGTGGTACTCTGAGGGTGTTAGGTAGAAGGTTATAGAGTTTGTTCTGCCAGAGGCCAGCCTGCTGTCGACCATGCAGGTAGGATTGAAACCATTGGAAGGCTCCAGTATCTAGACAGAATGTTTGCAGGGTGTGGATTATAAGTTGGTGATCAACCATATCGTATGCCTTGGAAAGATCCAAAAAGAGGGCTGAGGATATATAATTAGTGTTGCAAGTATGGTTTATGGTGTTAGTAAAGGCTAGGAGGCCTGAAGTAGTGCTGTGATGAGGACGGAAGCCATGCTGAGTGTCTGCCATAAGACGATTTTGGATTAGGTGGTGCATGAATTGTCTATGACTAAAGTTTCCATAATCTTTGCAAGTAGAGAGAGTATAGCTATTGGCCTATAATTGGAGAATTCAGTAGAGCTGCCTCCTTTGTGAAGTGGGATTACATATGATATTTTCCAGATGGTGGGAAATTTAGATTCTACCATGGTTCATTTGATTACCTTTGAGACGGGGTAAGCAATGGCATCATCTGATTTTGATAGGTACTCGGCAGGGAGTTGATCAGCAGAAAGTGTAGTGGGTTTCACTGTTTCAATCAAGGTATGGAGAAGTGAAGTGGTGACTGGTTGGCAGCTGAATGCAAGTAGGTTTCTAGGGGTGCTACTTTCAGGACCAGGGGAGCTAGGAGGTAGATGACTAGCTAGGGCCTGAAATGTCTCAGTAAAGAATTGGTCAAAACTATCAGAAACATCTTCAGGGGTATTATCAATAGTAGCAGCAGGGATTGGGGTTGAAGTTTGTCCAGGATGTAGTATATATGACATGCCACCTGACAGGGTATGGCATTACTGGGTTCAGAGAGCCCAGTCCCCAGATTGGCTGTGTGGTGGCATCCCACCCATGTGTTGTACGTTCCTGTCGAAGAGTGATGGCTGACTGCATACATGTGGCAGCTGTGACATTGACACATGACTCACATAAACCACAACTGGACCATAGAGGTGATTCACAGGTTACCTTTGCACATGCTACCCTAGTAGTGTGATTGCCATGGTGAGTACCAACACATAGGGCCAATGGGGAACAACATACTGAAGGTGAGTATGTGTGGGTGTACCGCTACTGTTTCATAGCACTGGCATATATGACTGCACACGTGGGTAAATGCCAGGTAAGACATGTGCAATGTGTCACAGGCAACGTGCATGCGTACAGGACAGACAGTGACGTTCTGTCATGTGTAAAGTTGACATACATATCGTACGCTATGCAGATGTCACTAGGAGTCTACAGAAGTACTGTAACTCTGCATTGCAGGTGTAAGCAGTATTCCAGGGAACCCCAAGTGAACATGCATGCAAACAAAGCTACAGTAAACAGGGCTGGAAGTAGTGCATTGTACAACAAAGAACGGGTAACAATAACAGTAAGTAACAATGCAAATATGTAGGCACTATCAACATGTACCCAGGAATACACAGCGCAGATGCCCATGGTAGAAGTGATATTATGTCATAGTTATTTGTGATTTGGATTACATTGGTACTGCACACATATCTACATGCGCGAACATCCACATTGCATAGTCGTTGTGGGCAACTTGACACCTTTACTGTACATGTCCATCATTGCATATCACTACTTGCGTTAGCTTTCCCCCTGTGCTACCCATGTATGTGGCTATCTGTTGATAACCTTACCACTGGCATGCAATTATGTGCAGCTGTTATACTTTGGTATGTACTATGGGTGCAGATAACAATTCAGGACATTCATACAGTTACTGCAGCAGGCATGCTGGGATAAACACACAGTCATAGCAGCACACTGTACTGTTACCAACATGATACTACTAATACACTTCTATGTAGTCACCCTGTGCATCATCAATGTGTTTACCTGTTCCCGCAATGATGTTGGAGATTGCAGGAGGTGGCACCGTGTCATCATATGCACAGGGTGTGGATTAGGTATGCCTGAGTCAGCCACTGATACCACCAATTGACATGTGTGTGTATGTGTGTTGGTGAGGGGCAGCAGTACAGGGATGGGCAGTGTTGGTGCAGTGTGTGCATGTATGTAGTCACCCTAGGTGTTAACATTTTGCATGTGTGTATGCACGCACACAGTTCCACCTCATGGCTGCCATATACAGGGGTTTGTGGACAGCCACAGACTGCACCTGGCAGGTCATACAGATCAGTGTCTGTGGGCACGGACACAGTACCTGTGCCTTGCAGGGGTGCTACGGACTGTATCCAGTACTAAGCCAGACGGGGTACTGTCATCAGAAGTGGGAGTGTGTTGACTGGACACAGGTCCCTGTTGGGACTGTCCAGAGCCACGTGCATGTGGTCTCCTGGGGTGTTCCAATGACAGCACAGACCCAGCATTGCTGGGACTGCTGCTGGCACTATGAGGGCGTGCGCGAGCCTGTTGTCATCCGCGCTGACTGCCAGCTGCTGCTGTTGCCGGCATACGGCCACGTCGACGCCGCAAACGCCCACCATTGCCCTGGCTCATGGACATCTGGTTGTGGAACTGCTGTAATATGTCCCCACAATGTCTGTCTATGACATTGGTGAAATTACGGATAGCATCCACAATGTCACGCATACTGTCTGTCATGGCTGTGCGACATGCTCTCAGCTCCCTCAGACCCTGTCTGGTGTACCTTTCCATATGCGACTGTGCCTGCATGACAGTCCGAAAATAGCTGAGGTTGACAGACCTCTTTGGGCACGTCGGCCAGAGGCAGTACGCCCACGGATGCTCCCACGAGAACCCATGGGCAACTGTCTGTGTGGTACCATCGGAGGACCCTGCCCATGGTTGCTGTGTGGGGATGCATGTGCCAAAGGTACCACATTACCCTGGTCTATGCCCACTGTATCCTGTCCATCACCTAGGGACAATGGTGACAAAGGATGCACTGGCAGGATGACTGTGCACAATGATGGGGTTGACAGCTGTGTACTGTCAATTGGCTGACCAATGGCGGACCCTGACACACCTTCCTGTACCATTACACAAATAACATCATTACCAGTACCTGTGGCACAAAATTCAGGTTCCCTGCTGCAGGTCACCAGAGCAGCACCAGAACCTGTGGGAGGAAGACAGGAAACACAGTTTACAGTCTCCAGACATTGTTACCAGTGATGCACTTCTACACACATGCACACATGCACACATGGACACATGCACACATGCACACATGGACACAGGCACACATGCAGACATGCACACGTGGACACATGCACACAGGCACACATGCACACATGCACACATGCACCCATGCACACATGCACACATGCAGACATGTACACGTGGACACATGTACACGTGGACACATGCACACATGCACACGTGGACACATGCACACATGGACACATGCACACATGCACACATGCACATGTGGTCACATGCACACATGGACACATGCACACATGCACACATGCACACATGCACACAGGCACACATGCACACATGCACACATGCACACGTGCACACGTGGACACAGGCACACATGCACACATGGACACAGGCACACCTGCACACATGCACACATGCACACATGGGCACAGGCACACCTGCACACATGCACACATGCACACCCCGCAGTATACACACAGAGCACTATTGAGTTACACTACTGTTACTAGCATTATCAGGACTATTATAGGTTATGTTAAACACACTCACCAGCATGGATGGCCTGCCTTGCTGTAACCCCGGAGGGACCTGCAGAAATGATGAGATTAATGTCAGTGGGCACAACTCTGCCATTGATATTGCATATGATGCAGTGTACAGAACAGTCAAGTGTACATATGGCATATTACCTGCATGCTCCATGTCGTGCTGCTGTGTGGAACCAGCCTCCATCATAATGCAGGTGTACTGCTGTTGCTGTTCTGGGGCTGGAGCCACAACACTTAGGAGTAGCCCCTCCAGTCTGGTGAGGGGGGAATGTGTGGCCACCCCACCTCCTGTGGCAACCTGTTGCCTGTGGATATCTGATGCATGCTGATGGACACTTCGGATTAAATCACTGCAGTGATGTCGTACCTGCTCATATGTCCTGTTATGCGTGCCAATATCATTTACCCTACGGACAAGGTCTTGCCACAGTGCAGCCCTCTCCTGCTGATTCTGACTGGTGCGGGAAAACAGGATGTCATACTCCCGCACCAGGCTCTGGTGGATCTCCTCGTCTTCCGCTACAGAGTAGGTGGGATTACGCTGACGCCATCTCCTGGAAGAGAACACAAACAGGATATCAGCAGACTATGTCAGCAATATATGGCACACATACTATACATGATACTCATGTGTAGTGATATACTACTACTCCCATATGTTGCATGTGTGTGTGTTGTGGTGGATACACAGGTACATGGCCAGATATCAGTGCTCAGCCAACACCTGTGCACCAATACCTGTCACATTCCACACAACATAGTAGCATGCCCCATTGGTCAGCACACACTGACAGGTCCAATGCACAACCTCACTCTGGGGGTTCATCCCAAGGTACTGTATGTGGGACGCTGTCCACTACTGTGATGTGGACAGAAGTTACTCGGCCTGGATATACATATCACACCACCACCACCAGCAGAGTAGACTACTTTGATATGTATGTGATTAGACAGTTATTCACTTGCTGGGACTGAGATGGTATCCATGCAGCACACTGGGCCAGTGGAAGCCACAAGCCACACTGCTGACCCATTTGCAAATGCTTACCATGGACATGCCACAGTTTGCATGGAACTTTCACACACATTTCTAACCCAGACCCTATGCACAAAGGTTAGGCATCCTGTCCGGTGGACCCCAGACAGAGGCAGATTGTATAACAATAGCAGGAGGCTACTGCAGGACAGAGCACATTCACATTAAGGGAAGGCATCTGTGGTCAGCACTGGTACTACACTACGGTCCGTCATAACAATGGCCACGGCCTACTCTGGGAGGGAAATGGCCACAAACACTATGGATGACCACAAGGCCTTCTTCAGTTATGTTACACATATGGATCACATGCCTCAGATATGCTCTGTGTTAATACACACCTACTTAACATTCACCAAACACACGGATATTGGCAACAGTCTTGCAGACATGTTCGGTGCACGTATCCCCCCTCCTTCTCCCCCACCAGTTGAAATATTTATCACAGCTGTATGTAACCTCCCTATCATCTCACATGTCCAGTTGAGGGCCGCCCTCAGCAGAGCAGAACACACAGCATCACTGTGACCTCATGGTTTCCCTGGATGTGTGCTACCTGCACTCCGAGAGGACATACAACCGCATATAACACTGATAATTTATCTTGGCCGCACTACAGGATATGTACCTGGACAGTGGCATACAGCGACAGTGGTCCCACACCACTAAGGAGGCACCTCAACTGACCCTGGGAACTACCACATCATATGCATAACCGGCCTGGTCTGCTAAGCTATGGAATTATGCAGTATGGGATGCATATGCAGTGATATCAGGTACCTGCAGACACTTGTTCCCAGCCAGTGTGCCTTTGTGATGGGCTGATCCTGCCTTTTGAACCTGGCTGACCTTTCAAAGCAGTCACTACAGCCATTGCTGGGGGCAATGCACAGACAACTGCTGCTAGGATCATGGCCTAAGACTGATTGACATGTAATGTATGGTCATCCCCTTTTGGTGGAACTACGTACACACAACATATCGCATGGACATACCTATAGATGCAGACCTATGACACATTTGGAGGGTTCACAGTATGCACACTATTAACCTGCTACTTTGCATTACCTGTGTTTGTCACAGCTGGTTGCATTACCACTGCTTCTGCTTGCTGCTGCTACTGTCACTGCTGACAGCTTCGGGTGACAGAGTCACAGTGTATAATTTTTTTTTTTTTTGTTCTCTCTCTCTCACTTTTCTCTCTCCCTCTGTCAGCTTCCAGACAGTGCAATGAATGTATTGCATGTGTGGAGTGTTAGTACTGGATGCTTTTGTAGGTATCTGCATAGGTCCATGTGATGGCCTCTGCACCAATTGTAAGCCAGCATTTGCTAATTGCATACAGCCAGTTGTGTACTGATTGCAGTTCTCACTGTGATTTCAGGTCAGTGCTATAAAAGGGTATGTGGGATAGGCATTGACCTTTCAGATTGTAAGGGCGGGGACCATGCTGGTGTGTTGTGGACAGTGTTCTGTGAGTGTAAAGGTTAGTATCTCTCTCATGATTCAGGCTGTGTTGTAGATTCACATTTCTCCATTCCTCTCTCATGTTCCCTGTAGTAAGTGTGTATGCACAATGACTCCTACAACTATATATTGATATATATATATATATATATATATATATATATATATATATATATATATATATATATATATATATATATATGTACATACATTTATATATGTACTTTAACTGACATTATTATCTACAAGCTACCAACTAGCATGGCTGTTTGTGTTCACACAGTACTATTGTGGGAATCCAGTAGTTTTGACAGTAATTCTACATGACATGCTTTGGGTACTACACATCCTATATTCCCTTTACATTCATCCCTACTATTACATGTTATATTTATTTTAGCACAATGTTCTTGTATAAGAGTCATGGCTTAGTGGTAGGTCATACAGATTAGTGTTTCCAAGGTCCTGGGTTCGGGACTGACAGTGGGATTTTATTTTGCTTTTGAACTGAGTACAGGACCTGTCAATCAAAGTGACTGAAGCACTTTTAAGCAGTTGTAACCAGGTTAGCTCTGGTTTGCGTGGAGCTCACGCATGTGCACTGGCGGTTAGCTCCGCACACACAAGGGCACACCCGCTTAGAACCGCTTAACAGTGCTTACTCTGGCGCACACCCACGCTATTGTCTTTGAAAGAAAAGAAAATGGGGAGACAGGAAAGTGGTGAAAAAGGGGTCACAAAGAGGGTAAGACAGTAGGGAAACAAGCTTGGGATTTGTAGGAGGGATGTAGGTAAGGCCCATAGCTGCCCATTTCTTCATCAGCAACAGCTGTGCATATGTATGTAATTTTGTGTGACATTTGAAACCTTCCACCCCTGAGAGAGGTGTCAGGACAACAATAATACTTGCTGTACAGCCATTTGTAATTGATAGATTCCATGTCCAGCAGACATGTGTGTGGAATGGGCAGCTATGTATGGGGCGTAATTTTTTTGTGGGTACAGAGTGCCCTTTTTTTTTTCAGGTGAGAGTGGTATGTCAGGTGAAGGAAGTCAGTACAGCTGGGGAGGTAGGTTGGGTAGGTAAACAGACAAGACAAACAAGACGTATACAGGGGCAGTGTATGACACGTGTGGGGGGGTTACACAATTGATGGGGACGGAGGTTTGGATATCCAGAGCACATGAGCCCACAGATGGCAACAGTGGAACTGATATCCCCACCCATAGGCAGTTTCCACTGTTCCTTCACTGCCCAGGACGGGGCTGTGCTGGGGGCTGTGTAGGCCGGGCAACATTCATGCCCGTTAGTTGTGCCACCCTTGCCTCAAGCTGGCGTAGGGGCTCGAGAACAGAGTCCCGAATCTCCCTACGCACCACAGTCCGGACGCTACGGAGGGCGAGTGGTGGTTCTCCTCCGGCCACACTTGCAGAGGGGGGGCGAGCCCCATCCCTTGCAGCACTTCCACCCGCAGGTGGCACAGGGTCACCGGAGGAGGGTCCGGACTCGGCACTAGTGCCAGGTGCACTCGCCAGCTGAGGTGGGAGAGGTGGGTCCACTGGAACCCGCCTTCCCTGTCGTCCTATGTTTTGCATTATGTCATGGCAGTTTGGGTTAGTGACATATAATACCATTCACAATTAGTTGTAACAGCATGCATTAGTATTCCCATTAACCAAACACCCAGATATTCACACTATTGAACAGCGTGCATAACACATGCATAATTTGAACAGAAATACACAGTCCAACAACATGCAGGGTTAATTGATGGCAACAGGCCATCAGGTTTGGATGTATGAACAGGGCAGATGCATCAACGGACATGCAAATATATATGACCCAACAGGACAAATGTCCAGGGGTGTTAATTGTGATTGCACATACCATTTTCACGTGGAATGGGTTATATGTGGTTATAGGGTGGGGTGAAGAAAATAATATTAACACCTTCAAATACCAATACATATGCTGTACATTTCTAATAGCTACAGATATATACACACTACTGTTCTAACTACAGTTTCCTATATGATAACTATTTCAACTTGGTGATAGGACTGTTACTGCAACATCAATATACCTTTTATTGTTCTTCATACACATTCATATCTAGCTTTGCTCAGCTACATCATCCTGCTACATTTGCTTTATATAGCTGTAGACAAGTGTGGATGTTTGGTATATAAGACAATCATCCTATCTGCATATTGCAGACTGAGAGCAACATATCCAGATTTTGGGATACACGTTCCAGATGCAGCAACACTTTGAACAGATTTCGCTGTTTGGTTTTGATTCTCACATGCATTTCATTCTGTCTTGACTGCAGTATACTTTATTCAGGGGTTATTACTACTGTATTTCTGGATTCATGACACTTTCTCACACTCTTTCACTTGCTTTCATTTTACTATTCAGGATGGTACTTACTTCTAGGCTTTATTGACATGTTTTACCTGTAGTTATTACAATCCTTTCCAGCAGTCTCACTTCTGTCATGTTTCAGTATTTCAACAGGGATATATTTCACACATGTGATTTCATCATCTTCTGCAGCTATACTTTTCAGCCTGCTGCAGGTTGTGTACTATTTTCTTACAGGTGGGGCATTTTTATTTCAGAATTTATGTCAGACAGTTTCATTTTTTGGTTTAACTTACAGGCTGAAACACACTTTTGTAATCAAGCAATATTTGCAGACACTTTCATACTGTTACTTGCACATTTTATTCCTTAGTGACTACACTGCAATCTTTTGCTGACTGTCATACTTTTATATTTCTTTACAGTTACTGGTAGTGGATTACTGACCTGCCTGGTGGCGCAACCGCACCAGCCTATCGCCATAGGCTCTGCGGTTCACAGAACGGACACCTGCAGCTGTAATATAAATGAAGTAATACTGGAATACACATCTCCATAATATCAGCTAGTTTAATTTCTTACATACATAATTAAATGTAACTTACTCAGTAGTGGGGCGTTGGGTGTTTGCCGGGCCTCCTTGATCCAAAGGTTCAGTTGGTCGTGCTTGCATCTCTTCAGGTCCGCATGGTGGTGACGGACCTGCTCACCAGTCATTGGAATCCCTGTGGCACTGGTGAGATCATGAGCCAACCGGTCCCACGCCTCAGCCCTGTATGCTCCCCAGAGGACCTGGCCCTGCATGAGTTGGGCCTCATGATTGTGGACTAGGAGCCAGACCATGTACCTGGACTCCTCAACGCCCCACCTCTGTGCTCGAAAGCAACTACCCTCTCCTACTCCTGTCATTCTGCCTGCAGTTCAGTTCTACAGTCGTTTATGCTGTGTATTCCCACCTATGGGGCTTATATAGTCCATTTTTCCCACACATATCTGTGATTGGCCATTTTGGAATTGTATCAACTTCAGTAAACCTGCATTGTCATGCTCCAGTTTGTATTCATTCCTATATATTAGCTATTATTGCATTTCTAGATTCTGCTGTCATGGCTTAGTGGTTTGGTACCTTGACTATGGTGTATAGTATCCTGGGTTCGAACCTGGCCACTGCTTTTTATTTTTCATGACTGTCTAGACATGCTGAGGGGTGTGTCTGTGGAAAGGCAGTTTTGATACGGCTTGCTCAACGTTGCCTGTTGGTTACCTTGTTTGCGTGGTGCACAGCTCCGTGCAAACAGGGTACGCTGGTTTAAGCCTCATTTGGCTATCAGCATGCATATTACGCTCAGCTCAGTTAGGGGCACATAGATTTAGCATGTTAAACCATTGCTCAGCTACGGGCACTCATTTTGCACCAGTTAAACCACTGCTCATCTACGGGCAGATGCACTCACCCTGTTAAACTGTAGCTCAGCTATGGGCACATCTGGCATTTTTTATTTTTTTGTTACCTCATATTTCTTCAATATAAATGGGCTATTTCATTGCATTTTACATAAAATGTGGTTTTATGTGTACATATTTGTCAGGGACTTGTTTCATGCTTATTTTGCTAAAAATAAAAATTGGTGTTGTGGGGGCTCGAACCATGAATGCCTGCTCTTCAGCCAACATCTCTACCGCTATGCTATTGCTTCCTGGCTTATTTTGCATATTTAGTTCTTATATGCTTTCCCACTGACTGCTAACTGTAGCTGCACTACAGGCACGACCGCGCAAACGAGCGCACGCACGGTTAAACATTTTTACAATTTAAAAAAATTATATAACATGTTTATTTATATGTTTTCTGTTCATAGTCTGTTGGGGCATGTGTTGTGTTCTGTTTATTCACATTTCTGTGGACTCTGTCATGGGTGTTTACTTTGGGCACTTTTCCTCTTCTGGGGGCATATCCGCTTACAGGGCTCGGCCTACAGACACTCCCCCTACTGTCTTACATGGACCGTGTTAGCCTTAGGTGTGATTCAGCATGCTCTCATGAATATGCAAAGCATGCTGACATCACTCCGTTTAACTGCAGCCTCCGTGTATGAGTTATAACTCTTACACGGAGGCTTCATGAATCCTGCCCTCTGTCTTTTAATATATATATAAGTCCATAGTGTCCTCTCCAAATCAGTTTAAGTAAGAATGTGTCTAAGTCTATTAGGTAGTATGTTTGCAAGAGTAATGGTGTCTGTATTTCATGATGAAATTGATTCTCTGTTTTTTTTTTTTTGGGGAGAAGTATTAATAGAGACATTATTATTGAAGTTATAACTGACTTTTTGTCTCTAGTCATTTTAAATAATTAAAGAATTAAATTGATTGGCCACATTCTGAAGGAAGTGCACGTAACAAATGTTTGGAGTTAAACAGAAGCTCCTTGCCATATACAATACCAATTTATAAAACATTTGATGTAAACAGTGCATTGTTTCTGAATTTTAATTTGTTTATAATGATGTCTCTCTATTCTTTTTTCTCAGAGCTGAATGCTCTTCTATAACATCAGGAGATACTGATCCCAAAATGCTTCACTAACTGTACTAATGTATAGGCTACTGTGCGTCCTTGCTAACTACATAAGCAAAAGATTTCTCTTCCTACAAAGACAATTTGTCATCTATGTCTTGCAAGTGGAATGTCTTACATTGAAAAATAATTTATGTGATAATGTAAAAGTATAAACACAGTGTAGGTAATAAGCTGTTCTTCTAAAGATGTAAGCTGTTTTGCTTTCCATAATGCTTTGCATTTGTATGCAAATCATTGCCCAGTGCCTGTTATGACATTATTTTGTGACTGTAGTTCAGCAAAAAGTGAAAAAAAGACTGAGCAAATATATTATAGCAGTTTTAATGCAAAGAGTATAATCCCTAGTTGCTTTGGAATGTGATCAATGCATATTAAGCTCATAAGATATAAGGCTGCATTCCAAAAGACCATGTGTGGTGTAAAACATCAAACTGAGAGCACTAATCCAAGACTAAGGCCAAAGGTTAGGACTCCTTCAGTCCTTATTCAGTATATGATAATGGGGACTGGCACAGACCTTTTCCCAATTCCAAAAAGTGACTCAGGTTCAACTTGTAAAAAACATTTTGGCAATGTATGCTGATGAGCTTTACCAGTGAACAATCCCAGATTAGTAGAGAAGCATATTGAAATAAATGGGCATTTTTGTGAAGTGAATGCTCCATCTGTAAGTGCAAGTAGGCATTGCAAATGGTGTCAAGAAGAAAACTGAACTGCCTTCAGTACCAAGTTCCACATACAGATATACTGAAGACTTTTTGAGGGATGGGGACTGCTTGCGGTTGTGCACATGAGAAACTGTGCTGTGCAAGCCATTCCCCAACCTCCTGTAAAGACAACTCACTTTGTATGATAGATAGACAGATAAATAGATAGAGAGATGGACTGAAATCCTTGGAGGGTTACTTGCCCCACATCTGTATCCCTCTTCCTGGATATAGTAAAAGGAGACTTGGTGACTATATTGGCCATGTCATTTTCATGACTCACATTCTGTAACTTTATTTCTCATCAACATACTGCATTCCCAACCTTTACAAATACAGTCAGCAATACAGGCAAAAGAAAACCTGATAAAACTGAAGAGGGTCACTACATATTGCTTTGATGCATGTACCAATAAAAATTGAAGCAGTTCAATAACATACAACAAAAATTTGCCAGTTGGTGGGTCATGCTACACAGACAAGTTCATGACATCATAGTGTATTATAACTCGTAAGAACTGGAGAAATTATATGTCAACCATAATATATTGTAATATTAACAATATCAGAGACATTTGTTTTGGGAAATAATCCAAGCAATAAACTGACCTGTGGGCATTGGCCCTACATAGCAAATTGCAGAACAATGCACTGTCCTAATTCCATCAAAAGGAAAATATGGCATGGCATTATATGACCTGGATTTCCAGGAATTTCATTTATCATCCAAGAAAATACTCACAGCTAAGAAATTCACTTTTTCTCCACAGAATGACCACTGACATGAGGTATGGAAGCAATATGTGGCAGTCCACCCTGCTCTACTCTTGACACTAAAACAAAATATAGCAATGCAGTGCTACCTCTAGACTGCAAAGTTATGCAGTTTGCATGACTCAAATTGTACAATCTACTGTGAGTCTCCAAAAAAGCAGGGGGGCAAAATCATGCAAATGTTCACAATGCTGGTTAAGTGATATCACAGTACCACCTAAAATAGTCTGTGACATAGCTGGTAAAAGAAGTGTGGGCTATTTGTTCTTGCAATACACCAGCTCATCATTCAAAAAAGTCTGCATCCATTTTAAAAGGCAGTTTCTCAGCTGTCCCAAAGCAGCTTGTTCTATATAAGTGTTATATTCAAGGTGATAACATTTGAGATGCACCACTTCCACCTGCAATGCCTGCTTCCACTCACCAGTGAGAGCCATATGGTTTCCCCTGTTAAACTATTTTAATTAGCAATTCCTGTTTATTTGTGTTTCTGTTAAGGCAAACTGTTCTTACGTCTGCCAAGAGAAGAGTATCCTTACCGACATTGAAGAGAAAATTGTGCTTCCGATATGCTGATTTTATTTTACTTTACTTTATTTGTATTTACTAACCAACGGGTCTACTTCAAAACATCTAAGACCCATAACATCTAATTTCATAACATTGAGACCAGAACCCCCGGGATTCATAAAGCTCGGTGCAGGGCCGGCGTTTGGCTCGCGCCGACCGTGTGGCGTGAAGATGGTGCAGTAGCGCCAAATGCATATTAATGAAGGCGCGCTGCTGCCACAGCCACATGCATAGGAAATGAGCGCGAGTGCATAGGGTGTGTCAAAGTCCCACACGGAGGCGTGGAAATGTCAGCTGTCGACGTGCAACCTAAAATGCTTGCATATAACAATTTGCAAGCAATAGTAATCACATCTGTCAGTGGCCGTGGATACTGAAACGTATACAAAACATGCAAGACAATTCCTGCAAACACAAAATGAAGAAGCAAACACAAATGCACGGTAGGGAATAACGGGTCCCTATCCCTTGAACAAATGATATTGAAAACCGTGTGCCCATAGTCCAATGCAGTGTAGATAGTTATACCAAGTGGAAATGAAATGCATCATGTTAGTGCTCCGCCAATAGGTACGTCCAGCCCAATGGTCAGGGTCACCAGCTGACCCATATTGTGAGGGAGATTACACAGCTGGGCAGATGTGTCCATAACAAATCCACGATAAATGTAAATATCTAGTGACCGTATGACAGAATTATATCCCACAACGCATGTAATAGTCACATACAATATGTATGTCCGTATTTAACATACCATATGTGACAAGAAATAGAATAAGCATGTAAACAAAACAGAAAGAGCATATAAACTGCTACAACAATAAGGCAACATGTAGGCTTAAAGGAACAGTATTATCCATAGCGTTGACTGTGGGTACGTGTTGTCCAGTACAATCGTATATACATGTCTGGAATATATCCCATCCTGGACATAGGAAAAGGTGGCATCCTACCAATGATCAGAACAGTCGGCCAAAATCCGCACATATGCGGTCCAAGCCGTACTTGTCAGGATGTGTCACAGTTGACAGGTATTACCCGGGTGTACCAACCATGTCATGAAAGTTAAGTATGGGTGTGTACCTATGTGCATGATGTATAGCATGTGGAAGGTGAAACATGCCAGGGTAGCCCACACAACCATACAGGTACCTGACATACTTAGTGTATGCAATGTTTTACCTTGACCGTGTCATGGGCCATCAACCAAAGCAGTGATGGATGGAGTGTCAGGAATATGTGTGTGGGGGGATGGGTAATGGTATAATCCTCAAAGGCGAGACTGTGTTGTATGCAGAATAGGTGAACTGGAGGTGTATGAGGGAGCAGTGGGTGAATCAGAAAGAAACACAAAGAA